>NW_009600998.1:0-35083 GCF_000690535.1 Cariama cristata
CCCTCAGCGCTCCCGCAAAGGCCAAACCGCCCCGGAAAGGTGCGCAGTGAAATCACTACTGCTCGCACCAGACCTTTCTGAAGGAACGGGCCGTATTCTAAGCTTGGTTAGAGTTAGCGGTGTCAGCAGGCAGTGGAATTTACTGAACTGAGACCTGCTGGAAACAGCGTCGTATTTGTACGAACGTTCGTAGTGGTGAGTGATTTCCCGAGCTGCAGCAACAAGCTCTGTGAGTAATTCCAGTATCTATATGTGAATAAAGTGAAGTGCTTTGAAGTACTTAAAAGTAAATTTTAATATATTCCCTTAGCGCTCAGGTCATTTACGGTCATAGTTCCTAATTAATTTATTTATAACAGAATTTAAAGGCGGAAAAAAAATCAAGTTTCTCAGGTGGAGCTCCTGCAAAATCTAGCAAATCTATTCTAAACAAAGTATTTTAGCTATTAAGTATTCATATTATTTTGTGCTTCTCCATATAACTTATACTGACAGCAGCTTTTATGGAATACTAATATTCTCTCACACACATTACATATCGAAAGCTACTAATTGCAAATCGCATTTTACACAAGCTTTGAAAAGGAAGCTCCAACACTTTGTAGAATATTCTTTTAAATAGCCTAGTACAATATTAAATAATCATTAGACAAAGATTATTATAAAATCAGGCTGCCAAATTACTGACTTTGTGTTTTCTGTGGCCCTAATCTTTCATTTCTTCCTCAAGCAAAACTCCCATCGAGTTGAAGAACGCAAGATTTAGGTTTGTCGCAGCAAAATGGAACATCTGTAAGACCTACACTGTAGCTAGATATGTATATGCAGATTGTATACTGTGAACCTGCAACCGGGAAACTTTACGGCTTTTTGCCAAGTGGTCTGAGGACATCAATAGGATCTAAAGTGTCTTCGCAGTTATACTTGTGGATGTCGGTTGGAAACAACTTTAAAGTGAATTCCAGCTTTACAATAAACAGCATATTGAAATCTGCTGTAGATGACGGTTGTCCAGTTCTGGGGCAGCTGCTTCCACGGGACCCATGGAAAAATGCAGCCTGTGGTACACTGTACTGAACAGCAGCAGCTTACGTGGTATCTCACGGTGACCTCTTTTGATTCACTAAAAATGCCTTCATTCTTTTATGTCCTAAGTTCAGCACTATTCCGGATAGAGCCTTAAGCAATTTAAAGCGTCACCATGAAATTAATGCCGTGAAAAATCAATACACTTGTAATTTAACACCACACAAGTTAGCTTAAAGTGAATGTGCAGTAGAATTGAGTGGAAGGAGCATCCCACAAGTCGTGCAGGTGGCGCAATACATCTGTGCCTCCTGACACCTCAGCTCAAATATGTGTTTGTTTTGTTGGCGCAGATCGGTATTTTTTCATGTTCCCCACAACGATGTAAATCAGAACTAATTTAGTAGTCCCTACTAAGTCCCTACACAAGAAATGTGTATTGCGAAGGTCTGCAAATCAGGACTGAACGCCTTGACAAAGCCGTGTGTGGTAAATTCACGCACAGATATATCTTCCCTGTATTTTCTTCTGCTCCATGCTATTGTTCTTTTGCTTCCACAAGGCTTGAAACTCGCCTCAAATCTTGAAGATAAATCAAATTCATAACCTTAAGTGGATATGCAATTCCACAGAGAACAAGCCTGACAAAGACAGTGAGGCTAATACAATTGTAAGACAGCCGACTAGCCTAGGGGTTTCCTTTAATGTTACTTCTATTGCAATCAGACATTGGCACAAATTCAGACCTGGTACAGGCAGGAGCTCTTGAGAGCTACATGAGATCCTGGGCTAATGAGACTGCTTTTAGCAGTGCTCGCTAAGTTCATGGGGAATGTCAACGCTTCCTGCCCTAGGAGGTTGCAAAGAAAGATGCAAATCTATGGCCAAGTTGAAGGCTGGGATGAAACTTGAATGAATGACGTTCAAGCAAGGTCTGTACTGAGAACTGGCTGAAAACATGATATGCTATGATCTTGGATGTTGGCATTTCTATGTGCTGATAGGTGAGTACAAGCATGGAAGAGCAGTAGTATCTTATCTTAAAACCACTGTGGTTTTTACTTTCAGTACCATACCTGGTAACTGAGTCTTCTTCATAATGCGAGTGAATTCTGTCTGTTTGGATAGCAGATCCTTAGACCAGATCTCTTCATCTCATGTCTTACACAGTCAGAGTTTTAAGAGCAAAACTTAAAACTGAAATAGTTTCTTGAGTGTTGGGATTTAGCCCTGAAACAGATGTCTGGATACAGGTAGTATTTAATAAGCCTGGCCTTCTTATAAACACCATTTGTTTTTTTCTGTTTAAAAGCATCTCTATAGGGAGTCATGGGTGATCAGGGCTCCCAAGAGCTACCGTAATACTATGCCATGAATCACGCAGTGAACTGGCTATTGTTTAAACACCTTCCCCTTCAGTTCTGCCATCCTTCCTAGCACCTCATTTTTGGCTATAAAGGCTGGGGAGTAGCTCTCACGAGAGCTGCTGAGAATATGATTCTATGAAATACCACAGGTAGTTTTTAAGAGTGCATCTTGCTCAGTATCACATAGTACTATAAACATTTCATATAGGATCTACCACATAACATGTCTGGCATTGATTTACAAGCTGTCAATATATTGCTGCTCTGGAACCGGAGAGAGTAAAGCAAATCAGCTTAAGGTGAGCCTCAAAATGAGAAATAGTTGTCTCTACTGTTACCAACTTTGTTGCCTTTTCGATGCCTCACTCACAAAACTAAGGAGGTGGCAGACTACTGTTTGCGTTTCCCTTAATGTCAGAGTTTTCTTTTATGTGTTTCCCTTTAGAAAAATGGGGTTTGAGCAGTCAGAACATATGGTCTTGTAACTCTACAGAACTGTAGCTTTATTAACTTAGTGCAAGTTGTCACAAGAAGAACTGAGGAAACTCAGAGTTCTGTGCAGATATTGGAATGAAATCTGTACTTCTGCAGGAACATCTACACCGATCTGAAGAAGTTAGCATCGCACAGAGCAAGTGTTTGCTAGAATGCTTTCAAAAAATGCTGTCAGGCCAGAAATGAAGTACAAATTCCAGTTCATATGCTCTATACCTTTCCTGTCTTCCACACAAACCCGTGAGCTACAGCTTTAGTAAGTCCATTTATATTACCCCTTTCTGCATTTCTTCCTGCCCCAGTCCCTTGCAAAGACCAAATTCAGAAAACGCATTTCACAACTCTTTATCAGCTGGCTTGTTTCTGTCCATCAATTACGTCTGTGTGGGGTGGCCCCATCCCAACCCAGTCACTATGCATGCTGCTATTTCCTAGATGGAAAGCGTGTGTAAGTCTTCTGTCTTCCTGACTCTTTTCTAGGGTAGGGAGATTGTTGACATGTTCTTCTCCATTTTGAGGTTCCTTCTGAAATTGTTAGTCTGGGTTGCTCAGCAGCTTTTGTGCTTTTATGAGGTTAGCATAGATATTTTAAACAGCTATGACAGAGAAGATACTTCTGCTGTAGAACTAGAAGCAATCTTGGTGACTGAAATCCAAGAAGTCAATACAGCCTTTTTTGGTCCAGTAGCCATATAGAATATTTTTGGCTGTTTTAAGCTCCCCCAACTCTAGGTTAACAATGCAAATTTGTGAAGATAATTGTATATCAATTTCATATGCAGGTCCCTTTATTGGGAGGAAATATCAGAAATTAAACCTTACAAGTATCCAGAAGCAATTATAAAATGAGTAGATTATAGTGGTAATACTGTAAATGGAAATTCACTGAAATGTCAAAGTACTTGCCATAAAATGTAGCAATAATATGATACTAAACACAATACAGAGAGCTTTCAAATATTAATACCTTTATTAGTTTCTTTATTAATACTGATAAAGTTCAAACAATCATCACCAAGCTGATCAGGGGAATAATAATATCATTACCATCATGTGCTGGAAGGAGCTATAATGGTGCTGTCATTCTGTCCTACTGGAAGATCACTTACAAACCGAGTTGGATTCTGACATAAATCCCTGGAGGTAAATGACAGGACATTACAAGGCTCAGAGGATAATTGTAAACTCACATGCTAATGACTCAGACTTGTAAAGATACCAATCATAACAAAAATGGTAACAAATAGTAAATTAATTTTTCAGCTTGCTTGGCACTGTCTGCTCAGGAAAAAAGTTCATTGTATTTGAAGGCTTAGTGAGCTTTGCTTGCTATATTTATTCTACTATTATTTCCTTTATAGTGATCTGTACATAATGCCACCCCTCATGGCTGGTTTATTTAATGACCTAATCAGCAGGCAATTCCTGGAGTTTTAACAGGATGGATATGCCTGTTCCTGCAGAAATGTCTGCTTTGCAGAGGAGGCTTCTGAGCTACTCAGACCGAGAGACCTCTGACAACTGCAGATCGGTGCATAACTCGAATGTCTTCTAAAATCTGTCGCCTCTACTCTATCACATTGGGTCACATTGAGGTTCTCTCAAAATCTGTGCGTCTACATACAGCTTTGCCGTCACAACTGTGGTAAATAATATCAGCATCTAATGTGGAAATTCTGAGCCAAGTCCTGCCTCTGTTTCTGTGTATGGTACCTAATTTTGATCTTCGGTATGTCCATATATTTTCATATGGCTGAATTCTGCTCTCACGGTTACATCTTACTGACTGCTGAGAGGACTAACTTTGTCATCTGCTGAGCACTCTGCTTTTCATCAAAATAGATACCCTGTTCTCCTCCTTAAAACAGTGTATCACAAGAGACGCTGAAGGTGTTCGCTTCGTATTCATATGCATGCAAGCGCTCTCTTGGATTGGGAGCACAGCGCTTACCTTCTTGTGGGAACAGAGCCATGCAGGTAAAAGCAGAAATTAGTCCTTCTATTTCTGAAGGCCACACAAAGAACACAATATAACCTTCTTTGTTATTTATATAAACTACCTGTGTGTCTATGGGAGATTTTATTACATTCATCTCCCTTTCCTTACCATGTTTGTTTATGTAAGATGACCATTAAAAAATGTGAAGAACAGAGTACAACTAGTCCTGTGTTTTCCCCTCTTCGAAAGAGATTTCAAAATTTTGCATTGATACACTAATTTTTTTGTTTGTTTGTTTTGTATGAACTATCAAGATCTGCCAAAGTCAGTCACACCAATGACTGATTTTGTTAAAAATAACTGTATTAAAATAAGATATTTACATTAAAGAGAGGACAAATATATATAAACCATTATATTACTTAAAGGTATAGACACTGCTAAAGGAGCATATTTTGGGTATCAGGTTTAACATCAGCGGCACTGCTAGCTGGTAAGGATGGGTTGAGGATTAACAGGGCCTCAAGCAAAGCTGTGGGCCACGTTTGTTGTAAGTGATGGCGTACTTTTCTGTTGCATTGTGGAGGAATCTGTTGCTGATCATGTACTTCACAGGTATGTTTTTAAACTTATTTTTGTTTTAGAAACAACAACAACAACAAAAGGATTTGCAGAAGAGCAGCCTGTGCATTTAATTATAATACTGAATATTAATTAATAAAAAACATCAAAAATAAGTTGCTGGCTGCTGTATAATTAGGTATCTACACCCATCAGATCAAAGTATGTAAATGAACTACATTCTAATAAGCCTCACTGTTTAGCTCAAGAATGATAATGAATCTAATTTGCCTGCCTTAACTTAGCCAAAGCCACTAACTATGTGATTTTCTTTTCTTTGTACATTTTTTTGAGTTGGTACAAAACCGAGATAATCAATAATGGGGGATAGTCTCCTGAGTGATTCCCGCTAATGCTAATGGGAGTTAATTGCTTATATTTAGAGGAGACTGTGCAGTTCTGGCACCCCAGTGAATATAAATTACACAGCGGCAGAGATTGCACAATGGGCTAAATCATCCCCACCCACAGGAGGAGAAAAGTTATTTGGGCAAAACTGCTTTATTCCTTCTGCGGCATCTTGGCTTGCTGCTCATGGGGAGCGTTTTGCTGGCCAGGCAAGAGCGGTCTCATGGGGCTCGTCGCCGGGCTCCTCACTGGACTTGGGACCTGTGGGACGTGGTCTTGGTGTCCTCAGCCCCTGGGAAGAAAGAGCCACCTCGGGGGTTGGCGGTGTTGCTGTACCCTGCCAGCACACTGCTGCTTCGTGTGGCTTTAGAGATGGCAACGCAGGGCTCGCTGTGCCAGGAGGAGCCAGCTCTGGGATTCCTCCTGTTTTTCTGGCATCAAATGGACTTGGCCATCCCGTCTCCAGACTCCACTGTGTTTCTTTCAGCTCTCTGCTGAATAACCACAGAAAAGGGAACAGCATCTTGTCTATGCTCCCACACTTTTCCTGTCCCCATGTTTCACTTGCGTTTTGTCCTCCTCTTCACTTCCTTGCACCTGTTCCAGGGCACAAATGAAAACTCTGCCATAGACTGTTGGCACCAGAAAGTCCCTGAAATCACTGGCACAGGGCACAGCAGCTGTGGGGTTTCATTTACCCTTTGTTGTGTTGGCATCTGCTTGCTGCAGTTCAGCATCGAAGGGCTTGGGAAGTACAGCTGGAAGAACAGTGTCAGCTCGAGGCATTTACAGCTCCTGCGGCTTCATGAGGTGGGGTGAGGTAGCCACACGGTGCTGCGCTCTTCCTTCATCATCTGGGCAGTATTGCCTGGAGGAAGGTCCTAGCCAGAAGTTTTGGAGGTTAGTCTGGCACCTTGGAGGTGTCCCGTGGTGCCACCAGTCTCTGCTGGGTGACATCCAAGGAGCAGCTGACTCTGCTGTTTCCCTCCTTGCTGGCACAGGTGTGGCACTAATGAGGGGAAACTGAGTTTGTCAGACCCTGTTTTGAAGGGCTGTGTGGGGATGCTGGATTGTGAATTCCACTATTAACGTTATGCAGAACTGAAACTGCCACTTCACTTCTTAGTCTCTGAACATCCTATTTAAATTAAATTGGCTCGACATGCCTTTATCCATTTTTAAACAAGAAACAAGACAAAACAAACAAAAGCTATCAGAGTTTAGCTGAGTCTGTGAAAAGTGTTGTATTATCTTAGCTACAGAAAACCCCATAGACTTATTTGAAGATGAAATTTTGCATATTGTTAGTCTATAATTTAGGCACTTCAGGATTTAAAAAATTATATGGCTGAGTTATTTACAGCAGAAGAGAGGGAGTTGTGCGTACAGATTAGCTTCTTGTCATCATGTTTTTAAATCTGTAATGGGCATAATGGAGTCAGCTGTACCATGGTAATTTGCAAAGCCCCATTGATTTCAATGAAAGTGCAATGAGGATGGTTAAAGGTATTGGGAGGGCTGGCGCTTCCAAATGGAGAGAGATTAAAAAGGCCAATATTAGCAAAAGGAACAAATAGAAATGAATGGGATTAGATAGAAGGCTTATGATACAGAAGTCCAGGCATAGATTAACTGATCACTATAGCGAAATCTTCTCCCTGTATTTAAATAGAACTCAAAAGGTTTTGCGTTTCCATTTAAGGTATTTGACTTATAAATATATATTTTCATTTCTTATGAGCTGTGTTTCAAACTGATGTTTGCACCTACCAGCTGCTTTTTAGGTCATTCGTTATTCTTGTTTTTTATTAAAAGAGCAGGAAAGGATGAGCACTGTGAGCCCCAGGCATGTGTGGATGACACCTGCTTGAGCTAGGAACAGGAGCAGTGCCAAAGCAGCGAGTGTAGAAGTGACCTGTTGTCAGTTGCTCACAGCTTTGCCAAACCTGAACTGCTTAAGAAGAAGTTGTCTGCTCCAGCTGTCTCCCTTAAGCTTGAAGTTTTGGAAAGCTTTGGCTGAAGTGATCCAGCTGTTTCCAAAGGTGAGGCTAAGAAGAAATACAGGGTAACCTTTTTATTGAAAGGAAGCCACCCATCTGCACTGGTGGAGAGGCAGTTTGTGTATTGGGGATGCCACCAAGGAGTTCTAGATTTGTCTGCACTGAGAACCAGCCTTGGCTGAAGGAAATTTTTGAAGCTCAGTGTGAGTCAAGAATATATGAAGTTAAAAGTGTTTTCAAGGACTCTCTTGATTACTGGGCATAGAGGAGTGGCAGGACAGCCGTTCATGCAGTGAATTAGTGTCCCGCTGTCTGGTTGCCCGCTCAATGCCTGGTGCTTCCCAGCTCAGCTGTTCACCCTCTGGCACACTGCAATGAGGCTGCTTTTGAGCTCTCGGTGATGTGTGTTTAAGAGTAACGTGTCGCTGACATGACCGTCCTGCCCTGATCCAGTCAGCAGTACTAGCTTGTCCTAGCCTTTCCCGGCCTTCTTAACATGCGTATTTGGCTTCTGCTGCGAGCTGCTTTGGCCATAGTCTGAACTTGGCGCACTTCCTTTTATTCAACATGAGCTTACCTGAGAGACCCACCAGCCCCTTTTTCTTTAAAGTTTTTCTTTCTAATCAAACACTATCCCATGAAGTCACTTCACGAAGTCCTCTTGTTACTGCTTGCTAAATCGTTTCCCAGAGGAATGTCCTGTTCCTGGGAAAGGAGGAGGGATGTTTTGCTGTGACATCTTTCTGGCACCATCTCAAGACCATTCCAAATAGAAATGGTGTTTCCTTTTAGTCTTGTGTGACAGTCTCTCCCAAATATTACCAATGACAGCTTTCACAAATCAGTTGTTAAGTGTCGTCAAGTCATAAGTCAGTGAAAAGATGACGATTTATTTACAAATCAGTGTCATCAGAAATAAGACTATCAGCAGTAAGGACCTGGAGTTGTCAGTTCTGTGATACATTGCTATTTTGCTGTCTTCGTTGGTATTCAGTGTTTAATTTTTATAAGTATCCAGCATCTTACTACTCCTATTAAAAATGGTTCTCTGAGGTTCACTGATGTTCTATGCTTACATGAGAATTGTAAGTAGATGAAGACAGTTTCTGTTTTTTTAAGGTCTGGTATATGGAGGGCACTTTATGCTAATTTTATATCATGCTGCAGAAGAGTTCTTAGACACTTGCAGGACTATTTTATTATTCTCCTTTAATTCTTCTCTTAAAACTCTGTTGTGACAGGATACCACACATAAACTTAACAGCAGCTAGGCAGCTGGTGTGCACAGACCTCTGCCCATCAAGCTGACCAGTATTGTCACAGTGCATTTTTTTTAGCTCTTTCCTGTTTGTCTGTATGTGATCGCATACTGTACCTTGCCCTACGTTTCAGTTACAAGCACTCTTTAAAGTGTTTTGTGTTGGTGTGACACCTAGCACAACGAAGTTTTGACTGAGGACTGAGATCCTATACAATTGTTACTACCAAGTGTCATGAACGTGCGTGCATGTATAGATATACACATATATATGTATGTTCATGTATGCGGGGAGTGTGTGCGTAGGAAGAGTTTTCAAAACAGTTAGGAAGAGATACCACAGGAGATCCCATTTAAAAAACTTTCTTTCACCACTTCAGTTTTTCTTTGTAGGGACATTTCATCCTTTAATGACAATAATGATTAAAATTTCTTATTTATAACATAAGCATAGCTCTCTTCCATTCACTAAGGAGTCAAAACTTGCTTTCTTACTGTAAATCATGAATTTTCTAGGTGAGTGTTGTGACATTAAGCCAAGTGAACTGTCCTGAACTGCTAGAAACAATTTCTTTTACATCTGCTTGTCATCGTTTGTTACTGTTCTCATCAGCGACAGAGGGACAGGAGATTTTATGTCTGGCATTGAACATGAAAAGATAGCAATCCTGCCAAGGAACAAAAAGAAATATCAAGATTCATTTCAAGGTGTTCCATGTCTCTGCATTTTGAGGACTAAAACCATTGAAGCAGCTAAACAGTTATGTCAATGCAACTTAAATTGAACCAGTTTTACATGACTGAGCTATAGGCTTTTTCTATAGAAGGTCTGAATCACCAAACAGCTCATTTTTAGCAGCAGTGTTAACAATAAAAATAATACTTCATTATCTTTGTAGATAGTCAAGTGTATCTAGATTGCTTTTAAGTTCCAGCTTCACTTTTGTAAATTGTGTTATGAATAAGGCATGCAACAGTGCATCCATTGAAATAATCATATCCTCTGCTTTTAGGGAGCAGGGAGATATTTGGGGAAACACATTTGTATGTAAATTGCTTCTTTTGAGTTAGGAGGCATATTTATTTTAAAAAAGATTCCGAACATCCCATACGACTGCAGACGTTTTGTGGCCATCTTTTGCATTCGATGTGTAGGGTTTGCAGCAAACTCCACATCCCTGTGCATCGAGACAACTGCCTTGTTTGCCAAGACTGTAAAATGAATTTGAAAGATATTATATACCTTTGCGTGTTAGTGAGCGTGTATAAAGCAGGTAAGAAGAGTATGTTCATTCAGACTGTCTCTCTTTCTCTGTCTTTATATCCATAAACATAGTGGAGCCTCTGGGATGACACGTCTCTTTTACAGTGGTAAATCTATTGACTTAAATGGGGATAACTTGTGTAGAGAACTGACATTCAGATCAGAGATAGAGCGTTAAGAAACTGATTTCTGTGTGGTTCAGCCTGGACATAAGTGCAGTTTTTCAATCCAAAGTGTATTTTATTGTGAACTGTGATCTTATGCTTGAAAGTAATGTGAGCTCTTTATCTGACATTGACAGTCCTAGAGTAGGATTTCAGTCGAAGAACATCTCAATTGCATCAGTTAGACTGACACAACTGTCAAACCCATGATCCATTCTCACATTTACACACGTTTTTTCCTTTTTGGTTTGGTTTATCTAGGAAAAATATGCCAGGTCTTCATGGGTGAGGCGTAAGTTGCAGCAAATGGGCTTAGTTCCAGAGCACAGAATCTGTTTTTTTGGGTTTTGTATTTCAACTCATTCTCTATATTTCCAGCTATAGGCTGAAACATAACATTTCAAGCTGAAAGGAAAAGAGGAAAGAAAAGTTGCGTAAGAAATGTAAAGTTAAGGTATTTCCCCAAAACTTCCTCTGATTATTCATTGTAATAATGCCACAGCCCCAGATATTTTTGATATGTATGAAGTTACACTGAGTGCAGCTCTGTTGTGTCTCAGTTTTTTTTCAGAGAGGGAGGTCCTTTTTTTTTTTTTTTTTGGTAAACCCTCACAGTTTAGTGTAGGGCAGTATTATACTGTGTTATGTGAGACTCTGGTATACCTGTACTGCTTCAGTTTCCTCAAAATCACATCTTTGCAGCCCAATCTGAAACCTGACACTTGATTTCACGCCCTTCATTGATATCAAAGAGCTTTGGATAGGGATTGCTGCTTCATTCAAAGTCTCAGCGGCACCAGAGAGCTACAGCAGTGAGACCAATAGTGAAAATTGTATTGCAGATGGGGCCCATCCATTTTTACCAAGTGAAAAATTAAACAATGCAGTTAAAATCTGAAACCTTCCTTGCGCTGGAGCTCCCATCATCACCACGGTAAGCTACAGCTAGAAGGTCTGCTCATACAGCCCCAAAGAGAAGTGCAGTGTTTTTACAGACAGGCCTGCAGTCGCCTGGGTGTCCTCTACCTCGCAAGTTCTTTAGAGCATGTAACAAAATGATCTGGGAAATTGTTTCCTTAGGAGTCAAATCTTAAGGCGGCATTAGGCAACTTGCAGGATGAATGCAAGAAGTACTGCAGCACAGAAAGATGGGAAGCTGACAGAATCCTACAGGGAGCTGGTTAAAATCTACTTCACTTGAGTGGCCAGCCTAAGAGAACAGAGAGGTCAATATATCCATAATTATTATTTCAATTTTCTGTTTAAAATATGCCAAGTTCTTTAGGAAAAAAAAAAAAAAGTTTCTTAAAAAAACCCTTTTAAATTACAGCTTCAAAGCATTAACTTGTCTAGTACCTTCCTAATTTCCCCAAGGATCTAAGAAATAGGTATTAGGATTCCTGGAGCAAGACAAAGACTTTTAAAATTCTAGATTTTTAATATACAAGTATTTTATATATGTTACTGAAATGAAGCAGCTAATTTTGTGTGACTTCTACTAGCTAGTTACTGGAGCTCATACAGAAGTACTAGTAGTTATAGGGAGAGTATGCTATATTTTCATCTTCAGACTGTCCTTCAGCATTGGGAGGAAAAAAACATCTTTCCATTTTGCATGTCTCTGGAAAAATGTTTTGCTTGTGTAGAAGAATAACTTCTTTTGAGTTTGGAAAGCTGTACAGGCTGTAAATAATGCCCATCTTATTTTTTCAACGTGTTTATTTTCTACGGCAAACGCATGAAGCATAGTTCATGATGATGACAATGAGGAAAACATTACCAATCCATTATGCAGCACTTCAGATAATTAATTTTAGCACAGCAAGTGAATAATTCTCCCAACAGCCTTATGAACTTTCTAGATAAGTATTATCTTTCCAAGGGTAAGTCATTGGCATCATAAATATTAAAAGAATGGGATGCTGAGTTCTAATTTTCTTCCTTATTTAAGCAGGGCGAGTTGGGATATGTATGTGATAACTGTTCATAATGTCAGTCCATGAAGTTCATTGTGCCAAATGACACACAATGCGCTAGCCACAGCGTACTTGCCCCTAGTTCAAATTCACAAGATGCAGTAAAATTAGGAGTGGTGCAGTACCTTCCCGTCAGAGAATATTCAGTGGCACACAAGGATCATATGCCTGTAGGTAAAGGAAACAATGTTTATCAGAAGAACTGTTGTATGTTGAAGGGCTAAACTAAGGACCTCTCACAAAAGTAGCCTTTCTGACTTCACTGTAATTATTTCTCATTTCTACTGGCATGAACCAGATCAGAAATGGGGTGCCGTGACAAGAGATGTGTCAGTTAGTTGAACAGAAGCAAGTGCTATCAGGGATGGGTGCATATCTGTTTAGAATCTACCAACGGGTCACCAGGTCTTTTCACAACTAACATATGTGAACAATAAAATAGCAAAATCATGAGGAGTTTAGTCTGCAGGAAGGAAGCGAAGAATGCAATGCCATAAAGAACTGAATCCAACATAGGAAATTCTGTGCCACGTCTCATAATGACAGACAAAATGATCACAGAACTAAAAGTTAATGACTGGTTTGGTGTGGGTTATCATAACTTGATTAGAGATGCCACATGTAAACAGGGTAAAGTTTCAGCAGTAATATTATCTTTTGTTTTAAAAGGGCTGCTATTAATGAAGCTGAAAATGGTTCTGAGCCAGTCATCCAGGCAGAAGAATTAAAACAGAAAAGGCAATTGTGAAAAGGTAAAAACGTTCAGTGGGATCTCTCAAAAGCCACAAAGGCCCATTGGAGAAGAGCCTTTCCTATTTATAAAGCAGTCTGGCTTAGATGAAAGAAAGCAGATACAAACAAACGGAAGGGGGAAATCTGTTAACTAGTGTAAACTGTAGGAATTACAGAAAATGGGTAAGGGAAATGAGAACATAATGAGGAACTTTGAACAATCAGGGATGAGGTTATTAGGAAAAGGAAAAATTTAACAAGGACACTGATTCTTCACAGCATCTAAGTGGAAAAGTTCTCCATATGGAATAAGAAGGCTGTCATTTCGAGTAAGTATTTTTGTTCCATATTTGGGCAGGAGAATGGCCATGTGGTCAGACAAAGCAGCGGTAATGAAATACTTCCCATTTCAACCACAATTCAAGAGAATGTTAATCAGGACTTTCTCAGTGTGGAATGGCAGGATATAACATGTATCTCTGGGTTAGTTGTGGATCATCAGGCAGATGTGAGCTCTGAGGAGACACCGTGGCCAAAAGGGCTAATGAGATTCTTGAATTAATTTAACGGGAAATTTCAAGAGAATGAGAGAGGTTCTGGTATGTCTGGTTTTGGCGCTAGTGTGACTGCTGCTGGCATACTCCTTGTATGCAGTTCTCCTCTCCATAATTCAAGAGGATATTGGCAAGTAGAGAGTGTTCAGAGAATAATGACAAGAGTGATTAAAGTATTGGAAATAATACCTCAACAAGAAGAAAGATGGGGGCTCAAGGAGGTTGTCCTTGTATATACCACCTTTCTGGCTCCTCAGAGCACCCTCCTTCTCATCTTGTACTCGGTAGTGGAATTACAGGAGCTGATGACGACTGTTTCACCGGGGCCTTGGTTTGGCTTGGCACTGAGAAGGGAAACTCTGCTATAAAGGTCAATGCAATCCCTGCCTTTAGCACTTCCCTCCGTATCGTGAGGCAGTGTCAAAATGAACACAGTAGAGCTGGAGTTAGTCGGAATTAAATCACTCCTGTATTTTCTCTCGAGGCATTTCATTTTCAGAGTTGAATCTACTGAAACACATAGGAAACAATGGTTACTGTCCTTACAATGCGTTATCTGTGGGGCTACAGGGACAGCACCTCAACTTCGCGCTGTATTGGACTCCTGTTAATTTGCACCGTTAGGTTTGGTTCCCAGTGGAAAGGCATTGTTCACTGGACATTTAATTTAAAATGGTTTGTTTGAAAGGACATTGTTTCCAAGGCCAGTGTTTTAGGCCTTTATGTAAATGCTGAATAACTTTTATTAAAATAAGAAAAAGAAGAAAATAATTATAGCCATACTGTTATATGTAATTTAAATGTTGGCCTTAATGGAGTACACTGTAATAGAACATTTCAAGGTAAGATGCGTCCTGATTAAAAGGCATTATGAACTCTCCATCTGCATTTTTTAAGAACACTGTATGAAAACCTACATGCAGTGTGGTACTTTTGTGATCTTACACCATTTATATGAAAAGCTTCAATTAAATGCTTGTCCTAATGGGAAGCTCAAAATTTTATCTCTAGAGTTGTTGCAACAACTCAAAGGATATGCTTTACTGATGTCCTTGTTTTAGGGTGGTTTGGGCTATAATTTGTTCACATCTATTCCTATACAAACAGATATGAAATGTAAAAAAGAAAAAAAAAGGTAAGGGTATACAGGTTATTCATTTGAAAGGTTAAAGGCTAATACTGTAGTGAAATCTATACAGTTATGTAGAAAATAATTGCTTTATTTTTAAGATGCTAATTAGAAGTTCATACCTATTATTTTTCCTTGAAAATATGGAAACATTTAAGGACTATTGATATAATAGGTATTAATAGCCTGAAGTACCCTTGATACAGTTTATCTTTTCATGACAATGATTTTGAGATCATTTTATTACCTCCTATTCTAAGAAATATCCTTGGGACCCATAGATTTCAAAACTGTGTGGTAAAGAAACGTATGTAACATTAATTACTTTAGAAAAAAAAAAAAATCAGTTCTTTTCAGGCATTTAAAAAGACTTTGTTATTAAATTAGCTACAAGCTTCCAAAATACCAGGAGAAAGAAAAGAAAAGATGCTATTGTTGGTTCAGTGGCTGATGACAGCAATTGAGAATCTGATGAAATGGATTTGCACAAAACTGTGATTTCTTGCCTGCCATTTCAATAATACAGAACACTGGATTCTGAGAAAACATGGGAAGAGAATAGGAAATTGTCACATAAACTAAACAGAATATTCTGTTGAAGTACAGCCTCTTGGAGTAAACAGTCATTACAGTAAGGATGGAGAAGCAATCACATCGGTTAAGTGTTTTGCGCTTGTCAGTTCTCCTTGTGTTTTCCATCCTTAGCTTTAACTGGGCTGATGGACTCCTGCTACAGGAGGGGACATAAACAATAAAATCCACTGAAGGAAGCAGCATGTAGAGGAAAAAGAGTCAGAAAAGACTGTAGAAAAATATGTAAGTTCAGCTTCTTACTCTAGGGAAAAGCGTCATATTTAGCTCTCTTAATAAGAACTGCAGCCATATTTCAATTTAGAAACAATTCCTTCCTTTAAAATTGTTACACAAGCGATGTGCTGTGCCATTTTTAAATCATTCTGTTCATTTATGTGGGGAAAAAAAAAAAAAAGAAGAGTTTTGTTTCCTGGATGAAAGCATAGCTCAATATTTAATTTCTGGTTTTATTTTGATGCATATTTTAATACTCTGACCGTAGATCTGAGAAAAGAAATCATATTCTGTATGCACATAATGTGATGAAGTCTTTTGCATCCTCTGACATATATGTGAGTCTGGCAAGCCCTTGAATTTTCCGTAGTCTCAATCACCGCATTGCAAGTTCCTGTTGTGGAGTCTTGGAAGTTTTAAAGCTGACTTGGTTGCTATCATTTTGTACACTTTATTCTACTATTCTCTAAATGGCACCTTCTCTTCTGTGTTTCATGACAGAATAATCCACAGGTTCAGAGCTCACACCTAACAGATGTCAGGATGCTCGGAGTCTGTCACCTCTCTGATGCAAACTTGTTGCACAGCCTAGCCCTTTCCTAGGACTAGCGTAAGTCCTGCAGCATCGGTGTTGGTTTTTCTGTGGGTCCAAAGCTTAAATATCGACAGCTTTGATACTATCTGCAGCAGAAAATCTGCAGTGTAGCTCTGTGGTTCTCCTCAGAGGGCATTGAACGCTGCCCTGAGGGACAAGTCCTAACTCTGCAGAATTTGCATCTTATGTGAGCAGGAATTGGTCTTATGAGACAGCAGCACAAAGGGTTTTTACAGGAGTCCCTCTATTTCATTCAGGTGATTTGCAGGGATCACTGTTGTGCTGGCCAATATGAAGCCACCAAATAACAAGGAAAAAAAAATATTCCTGTCTAGTGAGCAGGAATTAAACCAGGTTGAAATTGGAAGCGGTTGTGAAGGAGGTTTGCATTTTAGCAGCCAGGAGTTTGCTGGGGAGCTCAGCTTCCTCTGGGCTGGGAGGTGGTGGGAAGCTCCTCTGCTGTTTCTAGCAGAGATGGGGGGCAGAAACGTTCCCCTCCCCACAACACACCTTGACTTCAATCCCAGTTGCGAGACTGGAGGGGGCTGTAGGTGTTCACACCCTTCTGCTGGTGATGCGGGCAGGCTAGGTGGATGACAGCAGCAACAGGGGCTATAAAAGAAACTAGACAGATAAATATGAGTTTAAAGTCACTAAATGAATCTGCAGGCATCCTGAACAGTGCAGTAATCCTGGGTAAGCTTTGCTCTTGGCAAACATTTATTCAATGGCCGTTTAATAGCTCTTGACTGACAGCAAGTCTGTAGTGTAATCTAAGTCATTCCCTCCCCCCTGTCCATCCGTCACTCTGGAGAGAGTTTCCTCTCCTGCAAACTGCGAGGGAGAAAGGATATAACTGTTCTTTCTGGAAATTCCACTTGAACCAGGGTTCAAGGATAAATATTACCTCCCCTTGGATATGTTAACTATTTTTTAATGATGTGATCTGATATTTTAACAGTGTGCGCAGTGCAGCAGAGATTTGGGTTTGTTGTTTAAATATCTTTGATGGTATGTCATAACAAATTAGTTTCTAAATGTTGCCAATTTGGCAGACAAAGCTGATTATTTCCTGCAATCACACTGCATATGTGCACAAGATTATAATTAATGACCAGGGATGCCAAGCACACTTTAATAATGATTCTTCAGTATTTAAGGGACTGTTAGAGTTATTGGCGTTTGTGCCTTGTGTTGCAGAGGATAGGGGCAATGAATACTGATAGATCTATCAGTGTCATAGAATCCAATAGTTTCCTGATTTTTCTTATAAATTGGAGGATTCAGTGGGACTTATTGACAAAGCAGCTGCAGTGAATATTAACAGTGTTTGCGCTGCTTTCACTGAAGCAGTACGAACTCCTAATTAGATTGGAATTGCTCTTTTGGCAACTTCACAAGGCGGTTTTCCTTTAGCATATTGTCCATTTTGTGTAAGGATTACAAGGAAATCAGTGATGGATTTTTGAAGAGCACCTGAATGTCAAGACAGTGGAGGGCTGGATCAGAATGAAAACTAAAGTGGAAAGGCACAGTGGATGTTAAAAAAAAAAAAAGGAGGGGGGGGGAAGGTAAAGCTTGTAATATGCCCCAACAGAAATAGGATGTGGAATGAACTTCAGTGCTCTTTTCAGGATGCTCAAAGAAACGTGTCTTTAGGGCTGTGGGTGTGCACAGCACAAGAGCTGTTATAATACTGTATTTGGGGCACTGGGAGGGGAAAAAAAAGAAGCTATCAGCTCAAGTCCATTGCTAACTTCGTTTCAGGGCCTCCCTACCCTATTTGCTCAAGATACCTGCTCTTGGGTATAAGGACAGAGACAGTCGTTCTGTTTTTTTTTCCTCTGTGTGAATCAGTTGGTATCAGTACTGCCCTGGCATTGAAGGTTGTCCTGTAAGTTGTAGAGGTGCTTGTGACATCTGCAGCAATGGCAGCGCAAAGTATTCCCTGAACTCCAAAAGCCTTGTAAGGTATTTCTGCCACCTTCTCCCTAGGGATGAGGTGGTGCGTTTTGCCACTTTTCCATCAGAAATCTCACCTGGCATCTTCTTCAGCTTTCCTAAAAGGAAGGATGCAAGGAAGGAAAAGAGGTGAGGAATGAGATAAGGGATATGATGGAAGGAAATATGCCACATGAACCTTTTTGATAAACTCAGCTCACAGCTCGCAAAAAGCAGTTACTAATGCTGACGTGTGTTATTATATAGTATGACTGGAAATATCTAAATTTACTCTCTGACTGTCTGAAGCAGGGGTAGATTTCCTGAATGTTTCTGTACTTTCCGTGATCTGCGAAAATCCTGAGCTGAAGTCTGTTTTATTGGGATTGTTACCATCAAGGCAGACTTTGATCATAAAGCCAGAGTCTGTCTCCACAGCTTCTGTATACCGATTATGTTTATGCCTGTTAACGTACACCGCGACTCTCGATCCTCTACCTTTTAAGTAGACCTTGTTGAAATTGTTGACAGTAAATGTTGTCTTGTTGAAAATCTATGTATTTTTTCAAATTGAAAGTTTATGGACAATCTCTCAGCTATAGATATTTTCATCAATATTTCTGTAGATGTTTGGAACCAGTGGCTTGAAACCCAACTATTTAGTTTATTAAAAAGACAATTTTTAGTAAAATGATGTAATTCAAACTTGGAAAAAAAACTTTGAAGTTTATCATAAATTATTTTACTTCTTGTCAACTTTGGTTTTGAATTTTTTTTCAGTCAGATCTAATTCTTCACCCCTAAATTTTCAATATGATTTGTGAATAGGATTCTGGGAATTTTTTATTATTTTTTAAAGGTGAGCTTATTTTATTAAAGAAACTTTTAAAAAGGATCAACTTCAGCTCATTATTCTTTAGCAACTTGTCTTTTAAAGTAAGATTTTATGGAGACAGGCTTGCGGATTGATACGTGTGCCTTAAATTAAAACCCAGTTACCTCAGATATCTATGAGGGAGCAATTTCCCAAGAAAGGGAAAGCTGTGTTGGTGCTGATACATCTCATTAAGTCCAAACCACAAAGTTCCAACCAACTGAAAGTTAAATTTTACTCTGACTCGTGTAATTGAACAAAATTTAAGTGTGTGATAGGTTTTACAGACCAGGCAAGTACCTGAGAAGGAAGTGGAAGCAAATGTCCTAGTTCAGTGAGAATTAAACACCTCAACTCTTTTGCACAAGGCAGCGGTGGGACTGGCAGGAGGGGCTGGAATTTCTGACTTTCAGTCCCAAGGTCAGGCAGTTTGCTCCTTTTGGTGGGAACTTCTGCTGAGTAGGTGTTTGTTTTGTATTTAATTTCATTGACTTACATGCGATGATTTTTGCACTTGGTTGTAATTATATGTGATGATCTTTATGCTAGAAATGCTGCAAGAACTGGAGATGGGAAAAATGAAAGGCACAGTTTTGTCATGTGATATCATAAATTAGGGTTTTTAAAGGAATTGTGAAAAGAAAAACCAGGGAGGACTTCTGTCCTGAGGACTCTTACCAGTATTGTAAATACTGGTGCACCTTTCAGCGTAACGAACAGATCAACATAGGTGTGAAGAGCTTTGTTTAGAAGTCTTCTAGGATGACTTGGATGCACACAGACTGCAGGTCCTTTGCTTCTCGCAGTATTGCAAACTGCAGATCTGAATAGTTTCGGTCAGGTTGCTTCTGAGACAGAATATTTGTTAATTTTTATTTTTAAAGAAAAAAGTCTCCTCTTGAAGGTCTACAGGGACCAGTGTTGTCAGAAAACAGAGTCCCCAGGGCTCAGGAGATCCAGATATCTCACAGCTTCTTCCCCTGCCCTTGGCCTGAGGGAGGTCAGTTCATCTTTCTGCAGCTCAGCTTTTCGGTCTGTAAGACAGGTCATAACAATATAGGGCACTGGGCAGTCAACATTTTGCTGATATGTAAATCTGCTGATATGTAAATCCTCTTATAATGACCACTGCCTAAAAACATATGGTTATTATTCAGTAATAAATGGGAATTAAAATTTCCCTGGTGATAAAAACTGTAGAATGCACTTATATTATGAGCAAGTAAGAATATAATTGAGTTCTGGTATAAACAGAGGTGCCAGCATATGAGTTGCTCCTGATATTGATCAATAACCATCTTTCACTGTAATTGTTCCAGTTTGTTTACTGCTGTGTATGTGAGTTATTGATCTTCTCTTTCTAGCTTCTTTGTGTTCTTCCAGTTTCTAATTCATTCTTGCTTTTTTCTCCTAGAGAGTTTAAATAAAAGCTTGAAAAGGATTATCAGACTGAGCCTTGAGAAGACATTGCTTAAAGCCAGCATTCATTGCTCCCTCCTGCCCCCCGGGAAAAAAAAATAATCAATAGTCCTGATGACCATTCTGGCTTATCAGTGAGCTGTCTGGTAAGGACAACAAATTAGAATAATTTATGTACTGTGATGAGAGGCAGCATAGAGCACAACTGCTCAGCATTGCTCAGGATCAGTTCTCTGTATTCAGTCTCTCTTCACAATGCGGTAGGGCTGATACTCAGAGCTCTGTGTATTTCAGTGGGGTTTCTCTCTTGTCCGGACTTTCAGTGAAGACGCAGAATGTCTAAAACCCTCAAATCAGGGCACTTTCTGAAACCTGATCACTGGGACATGCACAGCACTAGTGTTTTTAAAACCCAGGCAGTTCCTTCAGGTGTTTTAAAACCCACATTTCACTTTAGATTTTATAAGATAGCACCCACACCTGAAATTCTACCCAAAGTGCCTGTGGTTGCCACTGTCGGTGCTGAAGCATTGCGATAACCTGATGTGCTTCTTAACGGGTGGGAAACACGCTCTATTCTCTAGCTTCAGTGTACAAACGATCTGGAGAGGGAACCCGGGGATGGTACAGTCCATTAGTTCAGTGTCAAAGTTATTGTGGCATGGCTAATTTAGCATACTCGCATTTAAAAGTAGCAGATATGCTTGGCTTAATCAGCTCCAGTGCTGCCATCAGAATATCAGGAAATGACTTGGAATCAGGTGACTTACTCAATTTTTGAAACTCCCCGAGTGTGCTTTTTTTTATTTGTAACAATGTTCACATAACCAAAGCTTTACTGCAAGGGAACAATCATGCTCTGTAGTTTCACATCACAATGCAGCTTAAAGTCTTTGCATGAGTTTACTCCTCTCTGAAGAGCTCAGTTTCCACACTCCTTTGCACTCAGACCTCATTTCAGTAGAGCACATTCTTCTTGAGTTCCCCACTCACAGCTTCTGCGCTGGGTTTGATGTGCCCTTACAGCCTTGGTGCCTTCTCAGGCTTCAGCAACTCCAGCAGCATCTCTTGGTGGATAGACAGCCAGCATCAAGGGCAACACCCAGGGCTCCATTTTCTCTTGCCTTCGATCTGGTGCAATCTACAAATGATGGTGATCTTTCTCATAACTAAACTTAAGAAATATCTGACATCATTACTTTTTTGACATGCTATCTGGGAGTATTTTTTTATTGTTGAATCTGAATGGAAATGCAATGCCCTACCAGTGATACACAAACTTTTCCTTTCTCGTGCCTCCCTTCTTGCCTCAGCTGCATTCCTGAGGTTTATTTTGTGCCCTCCTACCTTGTTTCCCTGCCTTCTTTTCCAGCTGCTGCTTTAGCTGTCCCTTGGCCCCTTTCTTTGGCATTGTCCAGCACCACCTTGCTTTGAGGAAGGAGAGTAACTCAGGGAAGCACAGTATCCGTGTGACTGATAAGGCTGTAAAAAAGTAGTTTTAAATTATGAGATCGCTTGCATATACTGTGTGTTCATGTGTGCTATCTTCATGATAGATAAGGAAAAGGAAAGGGATGAGACACAAGGAGAAAGTGGGCTACCTGATCCCATACCTCGTGGTTTCAGGGCAGCTGCATGAACCTAATTTGTGAACAATTTCTTTGGTGTATGTAAGTGGCAATGGTCGGAAAAGCAAGACCTGAAATAGATACCTGAAAGAGAATTTAGGGGTCTAAATTTTTTAATAAGCTTGCTGATCAAATGATGAATACTCCCACCATGAGCTTTTTGCATTTATGTAAGTGACAATGGTCGGAAAAGCAAGATACATATTTAGATACCTGAAAGAGAATTTACGGGTCTAAATTTTTTAATAAGCTTGCTGATCAAATGATGAATACTCCCACCATGAGCTTTTTGCATTTGTCTTCATAACTTTATCAAGACCTGATAGCAATAGCTTTAAGAGTGCCCCTCCTTCTCCTTTCCCCACTTTCATCCCTATCAGCAGGTATTAAAATGGCTTGTTTCCAGATAAGAAAAATATATGTCATATAAAATATCTGTGGTTTTCTAAATGGCTTGCACATCTCATTAACTTAATATTTTTTCCATTGGTCACTTTGAATTTATTACTTTCCAACCATAATTTTTTAAATTTAATTTTGACCTGGCATTACCCTAAAATTAAATTCTGATCTACCCTCCACCTAAAATGGTCTGGGAGGAAGCCATTTTGCATTACATTATCATCCTATCAAATTTAACTAATTTAAAGGTGACATGAATAAAATATTCATTAAAAGTACAGTAACCGTTTGTCTGTGATCTTTAGCAATGTCCCCATTAACTTTCAGTTGACTCTCAGTTGAAAATAGCAACCTCTCTTTCTAAGCCTTTCTGGAAGAGCTTTGATTTACATGAAGAACGTAGCCTGTCTTCTTGCTCTCTTACTCATTATTTGTTAAACCGCCTTTTTATTGCCTATCTCTGGACTACAATACTTCCCCTCATAGTAGCCTGAAGTACTGATGCACTGACATATTAAAGCAAAAAGATATTATAACATTGTTGACCTTCCTTTAACAATGTTTAACAAAGAAAAATATTCCTGGGGGAATTCAGCAGCTGTTTGGGGGATTAAATGTTTTCTGTTTAGTTAAGCAACTCCTCACTGGTTGCCTTGCGTCACTCTTGCATGCTTTCTCGCTCTTGATATTCACCGAGGCTCATTATAAGATTACTAAAAATCAGTAATTCGTTGGTTCTCAGACCAAGCTGTCTGCTTACCCTTGAGTTCAAGGGGAGCAGAATTCTGTTAAATCTGAGAGTTTAAAATATTTTTTATTATTATTTTTTAATTTTCCTTTTAATTCTAAAAATTTATGAGAAGTAGATGGCCTTAAAGTCTATGCTGAAGGTCCTTATTTCGATCTGTGTTTCAGTGAGCAGTGACCCTCTTGAGATTAGGAGCCCCTTCTTACAGGAGATGTGTCTGCATTGTGGCCATGAATTTACCTTCTGTGAAGAACAGAACAACTCCTTTCAACTCAAATTACTTACTGCTGATGATAAGGCAGTGTGTTGTATTAAAAAAAAGATAATTACCAAAATTTGAGGTGATTCAGCCTAAATTAATTAATAATCACTACCAAATAAGTTGTGTTTGTTCCTCAGAACAGGAGTGATACCAAAATGTGTTTGTAATCTGTCACGTTTGCAGATTTGTATCAAAAGGTACAAGAAATAATCTTTCAGGTATACTCAAGGATGTTTTCTTACACTTAAACGGAAGTTACTACTGTTGTAAAATTATGATCTACAATCTTTGAAATATAATTCCTTTACACTTTAGGAGAGAAAATTCAATATTACAACCAAGCCTCATACATATGTGTAGCTTCATGACTAGTTCTTGTACTTGGTTCTGCACTAAGGAATTCAGCCAAGTTGGGATATTTTGCAGCTGTAATCAGAAAACTACTGCATGCTGGGCTGGATTCTGAGAGGTTGTAAATGGGGATAGCTCAGCCTTCAATGGAGCTCTGCTGATTTGTCCTGGGTAAAGATCCAGCACAATCTTTATAGTAGAATACAGGAAAAGGATATTCTTTCTCATATTTTTTTAATTTGTAGCTGGAAATAACTCATACATAAGTTTATATTAAATAATAATCAGAAATAAAAATTCTGTTGGGCATTTTAAACTTGGTTTGTGGCTCATATGAAGCACTGGACACTTAGAAATGCTCTGTTCTCCAGTTACAGGTGCAGTGTTATAATGGTGTGATGGAATCATAAATAACTCTTCTGCACACTCTGTTGTCGCCTTATTGATTGTGAAATGATGGGATGATTTCAGGGGCTTTTTTCCTTAGAGATTGTCAGATAAAGGATTTTCCTTCTTTCCAAAGTTAATAATCAAAATCAGTTGATGCCACTGGGGTGGGGATGTAGTCTGTATTACAAATACTTGTCATTCTTCTTCCCCTTTAAAGTGTAAGTACTCTGGATTACTTGTAACTGAAATTCAACATTTCTTTCTTTTTCAGACCTCAACACCTGAAGCTTTTATGATTTATAAAACCTTGAATTATTTTAAAAAGTAATTTTAAAAATCTGTTTATCTGTATATGTAATTTGAACAAAAATAGCAATAAGTTAATAATGGCAAAAATTACTCTTCACAGCCCAGTGCCCAAGCCTGAATTATTACAACTCTCTAGCTGAAATCAGTGAAACAGATTCTTACCTCTGTTCCCATAAGAGAAATTGGGGTAGTCCCAAGGAAGTCATAACGTTTTCACTCAGCATAGCAGAATTTAGAAGCAGGCGCAGCCACCTCCTTAATATGCCTGGACAACAGGTAGAGTATTGAACAAAAGAACATGTCACAACAGGTGATATGTATTATTGGGTGATGGATTTTAATCGCATTGATGCTTTCAGTGTAGGAATACAATGATCACTGTTTGCACATTACTAAGAAGCTATGGCCCCATTAGATACATCTCATATACTTAGATTCATAGATAAATTGCATATTTGTTTGCCAGTTCTCCAGTTTCTGCAATAATCAGTAGTAAAGCAGCCATGCAAAAGTAACAGCTATGTCCTGTTCAACAAGGCAAATGGTGTATTTCACTCCAAAACATGAGCGACTCTTTTAACTAATGGCTACTTTATATACATGGTCATTTCTTCTTATTATTTCTTGCAGTTGAGGCAGCGGACAGGCATCTGGTCCTGTCAGCGTTACTGGTGCTGGCCTCCCATTTGTAGCAGATAAAAGATAGAGGGATTAGAGCCGTGTACCCTGGCTGCAAGCTGAGGAGTTTCAGCAACCACAGGGTACAGTTATTAAGTTTACTTAGTCCTAAAGACCTGTGTCAGGGAAATAGGGAGCTGCAAACCTCATCCTCATGTGTTATCATGGTATTGCTTAATGCTTTCAGCCAGGCTCAAATGTTGTACACACCAGTCTGTAGTACTGGAGCGTCTTTCTGAGGACACCCTTTGGTTGCTACATACAGTGCTTACCTTGTCCATTTGCATGGGAGACAAGGCGAGATCTTCTACGGCAGGAGTCACAGGGGAACATCAGTGGCAGGGTTGGCCAGACCTCGTGCCCCTAAGGGCCGGATACCGAAGTCTTTTATTGCTTTTCTATCTTTGCTGGGAGATAGGGGGCCTGGGTTTACCAGAATCTTGTACAGACTTACCAGAAGCTTTAAGATCGTTTTGTTGATTTACGCAAGCCTCATCCACAGTCAGAGATCTCTCATGTTAAAAAAAAAAAAAAAAAAACAAACAACCCAAAAAACAACAAAAGGCAAACAAAAAAACCCCCGATGTCCTGACATGAATTTGATACCTTTGCAGGTTTGATTCAATTTTTAAGGAGTCTAGTGAGTACACAAAAATCAAAATTAAAGTTAGATCGAAGTCACTCAAGTCAATACAATGCTAATGAATTTAGAAGATACATACCTTGAAAATTTCCTTAGGGCCAGCCAGGCAAACTCTGCCAATATATGCCAAAGGGTTAACAAAAGGTATGGTAGCAATTACAGTAGGACTCTGAGCAGAGTGAAATTTTTCTGTACTAACTTTTGCTTTTTGTATCTTTCTTGAACAAAAATATAAAATGAAGGAAATTAATATTTTTCATGCTACGGCAGCAAGAATTTATGGATCCAATAATTTCTCAGATGGTACTTGAAAAATGTTTCTTTATCCAAAGGTTAACTCCTTTAGGAGTACAAACCTCTAAATTTTCTCACTTGCTCTATTAGTTGGTACAACTAGATTCGCCAGAGTTATAAATCTATCGGTTTTCTAGTCTATAACAGAATAATCCCTGAAATCTCATAGATATAAATGGAATTGCTAATTTTCAATAAATCTGCAGTAACAGGTAATAGTGTCGTGGTCCCCAGTTCCAATCATTTTTGCAATAATAAATGAGACTATAGAAGAGTCACTTTCAGCCATAAAATTTACTGTTCAGGCCACAGATTTTAACCTCCAAAGTATTTAACCAATTCCCCTCTCTTTGTTGTTGTCACAGCATCTATTCCTGATGTGAGATCAGGGCCATTTTGGACCACACATGTTATTTATAGGCTGATTTGGGGGCAGGGGGAAATGGAGAGTGCTTTTCCAATGTATATTTTCAACCTGACGGTATTCAGTCCAGAGGGGCAAATGCAGGCTATTTGTAAGAGCCCAGGGATAGACACAATTCACCTGAAGCTTCCCCTCCCTGCCCAAGCCTGACATCTGACTTTGAGGTTAGACAAGAGTACCGTGAATGCCAACGTCCCCACCGTGCTAAACAAAACCGGCTCTGCTGTCCATGGAGGCTTTGAAAGCTTATGCTCAGGTGCCTGCTGCTAAGGGCTCGTGGGACTCCCTAATTCTCCTAAATGCTCCTAAAATGAGGCACAGGTGGCTCATTTTGCTGGCATTTCTGGCATTTCTGGCATTCCAGTCTGCAAAACCCACTGGCTTTTTTTGGGTGCTACAGGTAGAGGCTGGGTTGACTTTGGGAGCATCAAATTTTGTAGACAAATTAGCCCAATTCATTGCAATCTAAGAGTGCACAATCCAAAGCTGTCTTTTTTTTTTTTTTTGAATGCTGGATTTAATAATAACTTTAAGTCACTGGACTGCTCACAGTCATGCAGTTCACTAAATACCTTCATAGTTTATACAACCGAATCCATGCATACATCTTTACAGAAACAAGGCCCAAAAGGGAATGGCTGGGAATGGATATAAGGGCCCAGAGAGCTGCAGTTACTTGTCCAAGTTGTTAAAAATGGCTCCAAGAGTAGAATACATCTCTGGAGTCCCAGCTCAGGGATCTGTCCACACAGCTTGGGCTTTCAGTGCCAGCAAAATAACACTGAAAAATATCAAACATGTTAGAAACATGCTGAAAGGAAAAGTTATATTAACAAAAGATGTCTCTTTGAGCTGTATCGATTTTCAGCTCTGAGTGGAAGAAACTCTCTAGACAGACATTTAAACATATTATTGTCTTCTATTTACTCAGCAGATATACTAACACGCTTTATGAGATGAGTTCAGGAGGGAAGAAGTCAATTAAAATCCGAATCTCATGCAGCTATAGAAGATTAAAATAACCCCATATTTGTTACACTGAGCTCTAATGCTAACAGCCAAACCACAAGAGCATCTAAACCTAGCTTTAAATCTTGAACACCATGTGCTTTCCCTGCACGTGTTCTGTGAACTGGTTTAAGCTTAACAAAGTACATAAGCAAATTTCTTTTAGTTAAGACATGTTGTGAAGCTTATAGTTGTTCAGCAAGAGGTAAAGGGTCAATCAGGAGCGAGCTCATGAGCTGATATCAGTCAGAAGAACTCCACAATTTTGGACACATCAAGGTCTTATGCTATTTTTCTTAAGGATATTTCTGTCTGTCAGGGCTGAGGTACGATGAGCATATTCAAGAATAAGTTCTGCATCAAAGATAAAGCTTTGCACGACAAAGTTATGGGACTTTTCCGAGCTGTGTGACTTTGTGTAAGTCACTTTGTGCCTCAGTTTCCCTATTTGTCAAGTGTAGATGTTGGTATTGGCTTCTCTGTGAAGTACTTTGAGATCTGCAGGAAAAAACTCCATTAAAAGTGACAGAAAGAAAAAGGCAATGGCTATCCTAAAGAGGACCACAGACAGTTCTTTTCACAATCACATATTTTCAGCCTTCTGCCAGCTGGGCTCTCATGAGTTATTCCAGGAAACAGTCTGGCAAAAGAATGAATACTACTAACCTGTATACCATCAAATGTGGACTATCACGTCGTCCTGCCAGTTCATTTTCATGAGCAATGGAAATGTGAACTTTTTGCTTCACGAAATGTTCTTTTGATCTGCTCTTGCACTTTTACCAAAGCTTTCTAATACCATTGAGCTTTTGCCAGGATGCCTGAGATAATTGTTTGATCTTTCTGAGGTTTTTCTCTAAGTATGGACTTCTGTTCTTTTATGTGCAACAGGCAGAAGATTAAGTATTGGTGGTAGAGCAAATGCTAAAAACATGTTTATTCTAGATAATAATGAGCAGTAGAAAGGCCAGACTACATGTACTGAAACTTGCATCAGTATCGAATGCTGCTAGTTTTTCTGTGCCTTTAGCTTCGTTTGGCTATCTAGTAGTTTCACAGGTAACCATACATCATCATCCAAGAACACTTACAAAGCATTTTATTTAACATCATAACATTTTACAAAAAAGGCACTGGAGATGCATGAAATAGATCTTGTGCTACATTGGTAGCCCATATGGGAAACAGCATATAAGATATACAAGTGTGGGTACTGAAGTTAAATGTTCAAGGAATGCCATTAGACCCAAATCGGTTCCCTTTCATGTCAGTGAAGCCCCACTGTCCTAACTCCAGTTTATCTCTGCTGTGACTGGATGTAAGCATCTTTGTACAAGGAGGAAAATGAGATGTGATTGTGGTGGTAAGTCTTCCACTGAAATTCTTATAGAGGACATAGAACTTTTATACAAGCACTAGAAGAGAAGTGGGAATGCAAGGGAAAAGAAACATTCTGTTAACTTCACACCTCAAAATTCAGTAAATTATCTGTGCCAAAAACTATCCAGAGAATTAAAAGCCAATCAAATGAAAGCCTAAATGATGCTAGCAGTAAAGGGGATGTAAAATGTAGGCAGGTTCAGAGGGAATTCGAAGACGGAACAGTCGGAGGTAAGTAAAATGGATATTCTGTCAAGAGTATTAGAAATAGAACGTAAATGAGCAAATGGATGAGTTGAAAAGAGAAAAGAAAATCATCAATAGTGAAAAAGAAGTTAAAAAAAATTACACTGAAGACATAGCAAATTTCTTCATTTCAGCCTTGGCTACAGAGCCTAGTGCGAAGCAGTCACCTCAGGACTGCTGCACTGGTGAACAAGGAGGGGTGAGATCCGAGGTGTTGCAGGGGAAGGTGCTGGAGGAAAGTGTTAGGGGAAGCAGCACGACATTGCCAGGCATAGAGGATATTTAGTCAAGAGTCTGGAATGCAGTAGCTGAGTCAATGTAGCATTTTACAGACTCATTACAACTAGTAAATATTTCAGAAAGCAGAGGGTAACATCTGTCTCATATTCCAGCCAGTCACTTTTCAGTACTTCATGCTTTGTTTGAAATGGTAATCCAAGCTGGAACATAGATGCGTCTTGGGTAATGCTTTCCAGGAGGAAGAAACCAGCCCACCTTCTGGAAACACAGGCAGGTGTCAGTGCCTCCACTAAGGGCATTCTAGGAAACTGTATCTGAACTTACTTTTATAAAACTTTTTTACGATGCACTTGTATAGTGTGGAGGTAAGTATGATAACTAGTCTCCTCGTTCACAGTCCATGCCGTACCCGTGGTTTCTGCATGTATAATACATGTAATGAGGTTTGTTTTGTTTCGCTATTATGTTCTTGAAGTAGTAGAGTGTAGCTTGTAAGATTTTGGCAATTGTGTACTTTGTTGTCTATTTTTGTTTGTTTCTGAAAGAAAGGGCAAGTCTTCGTGGAAATAGGTAGGATTCCCATTACTTTTCTCATTATTTTGTGGATACTGATAAAAAAAATTGCTCTGATTAATAGGCTGAAAATTTTAATAGAAGGATTTTCTGTCTAGCAGGCTTCCATATCCTTCAGAACATCTTCTAGAAGCTGCTCCTGAAGATAATTTCATCATTTTTTTTAAAAAAAAAGAAACAGACACAGATATCTCTTCACCTTCTATCCACCTGTTAAATAAATTTGTCATTTCCACAGCCAATTCAGGAAAGGAGTTATCAGATCCTTTCCTTGGAGACCTAAGTGTAACCCTGCAGGTCTCTGGGGTCAACCTCATAACTTCTCAGAAAAGCTCCCTGCACAATTTGATAGTCACGGCAGTCATTATCAACCAGCTTGGCATAGGCCTCTAGGGTTTTTCCATTGAGCAAGGTCTGAACTGTGCTGCCCATGCCTTCTCTCACCAATTATAAGTTCTGTACAGTTTTTTAAAAGACTGCAAAAACATATCAACATCATTCCCTTCCTTGTAATGAGGAAGCAATTTTACCTTATTATAACTGACTAAATATGCATGGGCTGACCCAGTAGGACCCTCATTCACCCTTATTCTTTCCCTCTGGAAATCATATTCCATTTTCATCGTTTCCATTTCAAATTTTTCTTCCTCCCCATCCTTTCTCTGCTCTCCCTCTTGATCCCATTCTTGTTCCAGCTTTATCTTTCCCATGCTGAATTGTCACTCTTCACGCTCTTGCTCTCATTACAACTTCCTTTGTGTTTGATGCCCGCTCATCCCCATTTGCAATTGCCTTCCTTTTTACCTTGTGCCTTGTTCTCCTCGGTAGTGGCTTAGCACCTATGCCGTGTATTTGCTGTTCACACTCCTGTGCATAGCTTCAATTAGTTGATAGGTACTAATGCTGTTGCCTGCCTCCTCCCTGCTGCTTCAAGACATTAAAGAACCAAGCCACTGGTGGGAGACAGCAGAGAGAGATGGGTGTCCTCAAGTGGCCGTAATATATGTCTGAGTGTGCCCTTCAAGAAGAGCGCTTGTACTCAGTAGTACCTATTGCCCACTTAGCCCTTCCACCACACTCCGTCCTGTTTCCAGGGTCAGCCTGGCCACCTGGTTTGTGTACCCCCCAGCTCCCAAAATGTAATTCCCACTTGAGTTCGTCCGAGAGCTCCCAGTGTGGACCTGAGTCCTTTTCATGGGTTTGTGCATAGCTCTGGCTCTGTCTGGAGACCACAGTCTGGACTGCCAGGAAATTTATAGCTTTGTGAAAATCACTTTTCAGCCTTCTTAGTAGCATCTGTTGAGATTGTTTAGCAGAGCGTATGGAAACCTGCTTTCTCAGTGACAAAACGCTGCACTTTCTTCATGCCTATCACGCCTGAGGGCTTGGCATGAGAATGAGGTAGGTGATGCAGAATAAGACGAGGAGGCTGTTAAATGCCTCAGAAAATCTTATGCCCTGAAAAGTGCTCTAGGCCTTAACGTCAAAGATAAGAGAAAGTCATGGGCACATTAAACCTGTGAATCCCAGTGACCACTGGAGGTAACTCCCAGCTGGTCTCTGGTTGGTCTTGGTTCATACAGTTACAGAACTGAAAATAGCTTCAAGAGCTTTATCTGGGACAAACCGGTAGTTAAATCAGTTGAGTATCTGACCCAGATAGCATCGAAGGGAAAGGGATAGATGGCTCCCAAAGCTGGCAAACACTCTTACACCACCAAGCAATCCCAGCTGCCCAAATCCTGTACACAGGGTGTGCTGTAAACTCAATACCCACAGGTGATGCTGGGAAATAAAGAATCAACAGACATGAGGAGTGGGATAGACAGGTTATAAAGCCTTAAACTGAGGCACTCCTCCCACCCTATGACAGGCTGATTGCATTCAAACCATTCCTGCCAGGTATTTTTCCAGTCTGTGCATTACTTTCCTATGGATAGAAGGTTCTCTGTTTTGGTCGACCAAACTCTTTTTTTCTATACTTTACGGCTCATATGTGTGTCTAAGAGTGCACAGGTATTGCTCTCCTGTTGACATTTGGAAAATACTGCTCTCTCTTTCAACATCTGAAAAATATGACAAGCAGTCATATTTTTGTATGCAAGAAAGATCTCTTGTGATCTGTGACTCTTCTGCAAAAGCTGAGTAGCCCAAAATACCTTGGCTGTAGGTGTGGGAGACAGGAAAATGCAAGTGGAGAGTAAAGGCACCCAGATACCTCTGTAATGTGACTTCAGCCAAAGGTGGAGCGAGTGCTCACAGCTGGTGCTGGAGATGTGCTGCGCAGGGAGAAGATCACTATGTTTTCTATATGGCTCCTCATGCACAACCCCTGTCTTTGGCCTTCAACAAGGCATCGGCCTGTGTGTGCATCTTGCTTGGAGGAGTTCAGGCTGAGAAAGGATCAACCTAGATATTTCCCTTTATTGATCTATACTCATGTTCACACGTGTCGGGAAATTCTTTCTGTGCAAGCAAGCTGAACTAATAGAGCCAGTGGAGTGAGTGTCTCTTAACTGCTTCTTATTATCATCTGTCTCTTCTTTAGATGCATTCTGGTGTGCTACACATTTAGCTCTGTCTGCTGGAGAAGTAAAAAAGGTCAAATGAAGGTAAGAACACTTCATTCATAATTTTTATGAGTTATTCAGACCCACTGTATCATTACCTCTTGGAAACATATGTTTTCTGATAGCAGTTTAGAAAATATTCAGCACATTTCGACAGTCTCTCGTAAGTAATACAGATCAGCTGTCACACTTTGTCATGTGGCATCAGGTTGTGTAGTGCAGTGAATTCACTGTAGTGTGATATACTACAGCCATTTGAGATCCCATCCTGATAATTTCTGCGTCTCTAAATGTAATGGTACATGATGTGTCTCGCTAGAAGTCAGAAGTATTTTAGTATATCCCCATTTGAGTTACAATTTAAAGGTTTTCAGAGAAAATACCTGGTCACCTCTCTCCTACTACTTTAAGTGTCTCTGCTGTGAGTATGTTAAACATAACTTTTGATTAAATAGGTGCCTCAGAAGGCTTAGTATTTTACTGCCCCTTGGCTTAGGCTGATAAAGGTGAGTATTCTCAAAACTACTTTTTGCCCAGTGCTAGGGTCACTGTACCTGCCACATCGACGTCGTTTGAACTTGGGGTTTCTCTTAGGGAATCTCAGGGACTGTGCTGCCATAGAAGAAAGGCACTAGTGTGTACTTCACTGTTTAGTTGTGAGCCAGGGGAGGAGAAGTAAGACCTCACCGTCATACTCCGGTCCTTGCAGAAGCATAAAGAAGAGACTCTATTTCCCACCAGGATTTTACTAGCTTTTCTACAGGAGAGTGGCAACACAGAGCAAGCTCGGTGTTTCCTCCTGCATTGCCCACCCATCCACAGAGCTGGGCGGCACTTGGCCCTTAGCAGCCCGTTGACCTAATTTGGGAGCGTTTTTACTTTGCCCGATGCCTTTTCTTGGAAGTCTGGAGGCAGAGAAGCAGAGACCAGTTACCTTCGTTAGGGAACCCAGCCTTTGCTTGCCTTGCAAAAGGCTGACAGGTTGCTGCTCAACGTCGCTGCCATCTCTGCTTAAGGCTGAGGATAGGGGTGGGTTGTATGTGTGGGGAGAGAAGGGACTGCAAAACCGGGAGCCAGTCCTGACAGCAGATAACTTGAACTGTGGATTCATTTTAGACATCATTCAAAGTAATTCTGTTAATTATAACCTTTTTAAGGAATCCTAAGGACAGAAGGCAGGAGAAAACCAGACTGGATCAGGCTGCCTCCACCTTTGGTGAGCACTTACCACTCACGTTTGTGGTGCTGCAATGTGAGCAATGAGGATAATGATTTTAGCAAGCAATCCTCTCTGTTTTGTGTTCTTTTACCAAAAAAATTGCCCATAACTATGTTTAAATTTATTCATTTCTCAAGGAAGATTTTCACTGTGGTGGTCTGCAGCAGTTGGACAGGGACCTTAGCTAACATTCTTCGAATTTCAACTTGCAGTTAATCGGTAGGGTGTCCGATTCAGGCGGAGCTTGGTGGATTTACGTTGATTTGTGACAGTTGTGTGTTTGGATCAGAGTCCAGCCACTGAAAGAGAAATCTCTTTAAAATTATGTGTAACTCAGACTCCTATGCAAAGGTTATCAACATCTCAGCTATCAGTGAATTTAGACTGTGTGGGGCACGTAAAGCCTGCGTTCACAGCAGCTGTCTCGATGGGTACATTGCCACTCAGTTTGTTGGGAGCAAAATCAAGCCTTCGTAATCCCAGGTCCTGAATATAAGGATCACATATTTTAAGTCCGGTTTCCTAAAACAAATCTACCTGTTGAATATGGCCCCAATACCTCTTGAACGGTGTCTAACAGGTCACAAACAGCCCCTGATCTTTCCCCACAGTCAGGCATTCACTGTAGTACAGGTGAGCTGAAGGAACCATTTGTTAACGTTTTTGCCCCTACTGGGTGTACATTGAAGGACTATGGCTATAGGTAAAGTTTTCCAGACTTCCAAGAAAATCCACCTTTATCCCAGCAATCATCATGATTTAGAAAAATGAAATTGTGAGACTTTAGTGCCTCATTTAAAAACATCTGTTTGGCAAGAAGAGTTTTATTATGGTTGCGCGAGCTAACAAAACTTAGAGGACAGGGCTTCACAGCTTCATCGTGCTGTGCTCCACAGTGAGTGTACCAGTCATCTGCTCTGCTTGCAGACCGAACAGGTGGGAGAGTGGTGATACCACAGTTTTTTGGAATGGCCCAATGGATTTTCTTGCATTTCTTGCTAATTGTACCCTCTCAAATGCTGCAAAACTAGACGACTAGAGGCTCTTCCCTCTGTTGCCCCATAAGGCTGGCCTTAAACGTAATTCTTTTTGCATCTCTATGCCGTGCTGTGCCAACTCTGTGGGGCCCCGCACATGCAAAGGTGATTTGCTTTATGATGAACAGATTTCTGAATCTCAGCAACCTCTTGGTTTCCCAGTCTCCTGCTG
>NW_009600998.1:35114-67354 GCF_000690535.1 Cariama cristata
ATGTTATGAGATTTGCAGACCACTGAGCCAACATATAAGGTACCATTACGGATTCTGAAGCGAGAAGAAAACCTTTCTAAGCCATCCATTCAAATGCTTAACTGCATCTGCTTTTCTACTACCACCTCATCAGTAGCAATTTGGAAGCTGTAACCACAAAACAACTAGCAGGCCAAGTATGTAACCAGCATATCCAAATGATCTCAAACCCCTGGTTTCTATAGATTCTAATAGCTTAATAAATGGATTTTTGGTACTGAGCTAAGTACAGTCATATATAATTGCAGTTATTCTCACATTAAGCTGCAGGGAAGTGGCAAACCCAATTAGATTAAATCCTACCATGTCTCCTTGGGATTTGCGGTAGACATTTAAGTAGAGAGACATGTCACTTCCACAGACCAATTTGCTTGTACCTGTCTGCTTAGATTTATTGTGATTTGTCCTTGGTTTTGTGTATGTTTATTTGCAGAAGCCAGCTCCAGATGCAAAACACATCAGTGTAGCTTTGGAACATTATTTTTAATTAGCTGGGTTCAGTTTCTAGTAACATGCTTGAATTGCTTCTGGGCTACTAATGGAGTGTGGAAAATAAATATTGTTGCTCTTGGTTATTTTTTTTTTCTGGTTATAGAAAACTTCCCATGCTTTGGCATGGAGGCTTTATTTGCCATGAACCTCACAACACGGGGCAGCCAGTCAAGACAGAAAGTTGCAACTGAGTTTTCCTCTTAAGTCTGTTTTGTTCTCCTATCTAAAATCCTCATAGGTATCATAATTAAACTAGAAAACATTACAGTAACAGCAGGGAAAAGATGAATTTATTTTTGCTTCTTTCTGAATTTGAACTGAATTGGACAAAGTTTACCTGAATTGGCACCTGGCAAAAGCAAGGCACAATGCAGATAACGAAATGTGGGTCCTCGTCCCAAGGAAGAGGATTTGCTTCTCTCCGCCAGGCGTAGTTTCTGTATTCTCCTGTATGTATGAAGAAACTACAAAACTTGTTATTCTCCTTTGTATTCTGTGCTTGTGTAAGTGACTGTACAAGGAGAAACACTGCAAAGGGTTGAGGATGGGATATACAGACAATTGCCTATTTACTTCACAGCAAAACATCAGTCAAAAAATATTACCAGACTAAGAGACATCATACAGGACACGTTTCTTCTTTCAAAGGAAGAAAACAATGCAGATTGACAACAAAGACCAGAGTTCAAAGTTTCTACAAGGCAAGGGCTGCCTACTACCAACAAATCATATAGTCAAATTCAAAGTGAGCAAGCCTAAAGCCCTGCGGTACTGAAAGCACTGGGTTTAGGATAATTCTTGTTATAAATAGCCTTTTCTACAGGGAGTGTAAACTGTCTTCCTCTGCCCAGTCTTTCTTCGGCCGAGGAAGCAGCCGTGCCAGTGACTGCATGTCCATCCACCAGGCATTTACATTCAGGTTTTCACCATGGGCAGTGATTTTACAAAACTCAGGTAGTCACTGGCATTACCCCAGGGAAGAGGGTGAAAAGCTCCATTCAGACCACAGGAGACTTCACTGGGCAGACTGAGTTTACCTGCCAATTACCTGCAGTGACAGGTAATACCAAAACCCCAGGAGAGGTGGGAAAGAGCAGGATTTGCTCCTGCTGTGGGGCTGAAGCCTGAGAAAGCGCTGCCTGCGAGGGGGCCTGAGCTGGGCAGGGGGGAGAGGAGGAATGGCACCGGGGCTGCCATCTGCTGCTCGCGGGGTGAATAGCTGGGAGGGAGGCTCCGGGAATATTCCTGTCCGAGATCTCGTTGGGTTTGCGTGGCTTTTGTATGTGTGTGTGTGTCTGTGTATATACATACGTGGACATCACATTGTATATGATGCATTAGGGGCAGTGCGTACCACAAAAAAAGTCTGAGGCACAAAATAGGTAAAGGCAGAAAGGAAGTTGTGGGATGAGAGAGAAGCAAATGGAAATTCAATGTCCCGTGGCCCTATTTGCTCGTCCGAAATGCACTGAAAATGTTGGATTTATAATGCACCCCTTATATTTTCCTGATCGCTGTACTGCCTCCCGTGGGCAGCCCCCAAGACGGCACTGTGGCTGAAGGAGCACAGAATGGGGGATGTGCCAGTTACGCTTACACCCGTGCGTGCCTTGTCGGTGCCGTCAGAGCCCAGGGCTGCGTCACTCCATTTGCAGTCCTGTGGCAGGAGAAACTTATCCCTGAAACTGTGGCTCACATCACATGCCATGCAAGGAGATTTTATTTTGGTGCTTGCCAGTACTTACGCTCCAGGCAGGCTAAGGCTAGTGCCAGCTGCTCGTGGCCATATTTGCTCTCAGGAGACCAAAGAAAAGGATGTATCATTTGGAGGGCTTCCTCTGAGGATAGGTGACAGTTTTGCTCCATGTCCTTTTCACATTTCTGAAGGGTTCAAAATTAGTCCAGCCACAGGAAGCAAGTTCTGGTTTTACAGAACAGTTCTGGCTCAGGGGAGGAATACTCTCACCTAATTTAAAGCCCAAGCTGATAAGTGCTTTAAATAAGAATCCACAGGGCCACATGCACTCATAGAGCAGTGCCGCAGGCATTCAAGGGCCAGGAGCACTCATGGGCAAGATCTGGCAGGCTCACAGCACAAGCTCATGGTCCTGGCACGGCCTTGCCAAGACTTCGGGCTGGTGAGCTGCCCTGTGGCGCTCGCTGCGGCAAGAGCGGGCTCCCACGACGATAATGGGAGCCAGGCACTGCTGAGACATAGACACATACCCAGGAATAACTTCCCACACAACTGTCCAAGATTGTCCCTGCAGGTATGTTAGTAGAAATTGGCTATGGATAATACCTGGTCACAGCAAGAATATGCTATTTTACAAATTTGTTTATTTTTAGTGGCACATTAGCTGTAGATGCGTGATCCAAAACCCGCATGAGAACTGGAAAGACTTTACATTGACTTCAGTAGGACTGGACAAGAGGAATAAATTTTTAAGATTAGAAAGGACAATGAGACTATTCCCACAGGAACCTAAACCAAAGCCAGTAATCTGAATCAGATCCATGAGAGATTTGCAGTGCCCTGTATATAACATGCGTTTTGGATTCCTAACATCTGTCATCTCTAGAACTAATTTGTAAATGCATATTTTAAATATTTTCGGTCCTTGGCCTGAAATGTAGTCTCTGTGGGGACATGTCCATCTATTTCTCCAAACTGAGTGGAGGTTGTGGTAAACTTCAAACAAAAAAGCCATGCTATGAACACAAGTGGTATGGACAGTAACCCTGGCAGTTACGGCCCTGTATAGAGGTTATAGTGACAATTATCTGCAAGATTTGACAAACTACCCTTCTTTCTCTTTTTGTCTGGTCATGTCAGTGGTTATTTAGACACCAATAACAGCGAGACTGTGGGAACACAATTGCATTCTTATTTATATCTGTCTTGCGAACTACTGGGACCAATATGATGGCTTAGAAAACAAGTCAGAAGGTATTCATTCAATAGTCTGTTCTATTGATTATTATCAAACAACAACTCATAATTTTACACAGTGAGAATTTTATGACTGCAGTGATCTGAAGCATGTGTCTCTGCTCAGAAACCAAGCTGCTTATTTAATTAAGTACTTCTGGCTCTTTGGATTTAATAATTCTAATTAAATTGTTATGGTTATGACTTGCATTTGGATTATGCCCACAGTCTCAATTAAGACTGCGAGAGAACCTCATAAGCACATGGAAGGACACATTGCCTTCCTCAAAGTGATTGGGAATACGGGATTGGGAAGGATCCGTGGGGTCATCAGATCCAGGGTCCTGGATATTTCAGGGACCATGCTGAATAAAGCAAAACATGACAGTTTCATTTACCACAAGAAATGATAGGTAGGGAGGGTGAGGTAAACAGTATGACTAACAAAATGTGCTCTCTTCAGGCCAACTGCATGCATAGATTGATACTTCTGTGTCTTCAGAAATATTTAAAGGAACATCTAAATTATACGAGGAGTTCACAAGAACATGCTGATTTGTTCTTTTTCCAAAGAGTGCTGAGCACAAGCACCTTCTGTTGCCTTGTGGCTGCTTGGTAAATGTGTAAAGATGTGTGACTGCCTCAAAGAAGAGCTAAGCATTCAGTTTTAGACACTTGGCTTCAAAAATTGCTCTATGATTGTGAGCATTATCTTTAAACTCATTATGGAAACTGTCGCAAGCTCTGTTTGGAGAATCCACCATGATTAAGAAACTGGTGTCTTTGAGTGACAATTATCGACTGTCATCCTGCTTTGGCCAGGCAGATGTAAGCTTTTAAACCCATATAAATCTGTTCTTCATACTAAAATAATCACCTGTTGTTTTTAGGTTAATAGCCTGGCCTCCAGGAGACTAGCTGGGGCAGCTTCTCCAGAGGCTGAGAGATCTCACCTCTTCTGCCTCTACTGAGAGCAGAGACAGAGAGGCAGACTGAACTTGTGGGAGATAGGAACCGAATGTTCAAAAGGGAAAACCAGGTGAGACAAAGGTTATTGTTTGAATTGCTGGAGGAGAGAGAAAAAAAAACTTCTCTGCACTTGCAGTATTAGGCAGGTGATTACACAAATAGGAGCTGAAATTGTAGAAATTTTGGATGGAAAATAACCGCATTTGGATAGTGCAGATAGCAATTGGATATCACTGACCACTGAGTGTATTTGGTTTTTTATAGCCATCAGTGAGTAAAATGCACTTGACATTTCCAGTCATACCACTTCAGAGTGTTGCAACTAGAAATCCATTATTTTTCTTACACTGAGAGGGCCATATGCTTTATCTAAGCTCCTATTGTCCTTCTTGACTCCACTCAGACGATGGGAATGTGTGCTAATGGTTAGAAGGAGTGGTGTGACTGGTCCGTAAGAAAGCAGCAGCAGCAGAACTGAACATCATAAACTGTCTCCTGTTATTATAAATGTGGGTAAAAATGTGACTGTCAGTCTGGTGTAGAGGTCTATTTCAAAACAGATAACTCATCAAATTTAGTTTCTTTTCACAAACTTGTTCTTTAATGGAATACAAGAACAATCTCTTTTTCTAGGCCCTTGCTTCGGCCAGTCACTTGAAAAATAGCAACGTTAGTGCGGTGGAGAGGAGGTCAAGAGCTGTGTTTGATCAATGCATTGTTACGTATTGTTGTCTATCGATCCATCTTCAAGCACCTTACCTTGTCAAATGCCTTTTAAAGAGCGAGGAGACAAAAGATATCTCTGTGCCTGGCTCCACGGGAAGGACCTCAGGTGGTACACCATTGCCCAGTGCTCTACTTGCAGAGTTACTGAGTCAGGATCCCACAATGAATCACCGCAGACCTTACGATTAGGGATGCCAGAGGCTGCTGAGCCCCTCAATTCCTTTAGCAGAAGAGTGGTTTTCTGTGGCAATCACTAGGGTCGTTTCTTCAGCCACCAAAATGAGAAGGATCTCTCTTCCTGGCTGTTATGTATATTGAGTGACTGTGGCACAGAAACTCTGCAGGATTGTAGAGAATGTCCTACCTTTTTGATCACCTTCGGTCATGAAAATAAGGTTCAGCACAGCTACTACTAAAAACTAGAACTATTACTGATCAAGGTCTCTTGCGAATGTGAAAAATGTCTGGTTGAAATTACAGTGATTTTGCCAGCTATGGGAAAGCTTTACTCATCCTTTGGGCAACCTGCTCTAGGTGGCCCTGCTTGAGCAGGGGGGGTTGGACAAGATGACCTCCAGAAGTCTCTTCCAACCTCAATCATTCTGTGATTCTTGATCCCATCACCTCCACTGGACTTACAGTCCATAAGAAGCATCTCTTGCTCTTTGAATGAAGTCCTAGTAGACCAGTCAATAAAAAGTTTATCCTCTGCCTCCTGCTTTGATACTCTTGCCTAAAAACCAGGAGCTATTCCTCTGCAAAGCTGCACCAAAAACTGTGCCTTATCACTGAAAAATAATTATCTTATTGAGCCTGAAGGACTGATCACAATTCAGACTACTGTGGTCCCTTTAGGAGTTTGTGGTGATGATGGTGCTGACAGCGTTCAGAATTTTGTACTTCCACATGCAAACTGCTTTCCCATTTAGAAGGAAAAGGAGCCTGTGTTTGGCACTCTGGTGGTCCCACCTACTACAGAAACAGTAAGACAGCTGCCCTTATGAAACTTAGTTTGCATTAAAAAATTTATTAGATGGTGGGTTAATCTTTTTCCTAGTATTTTTTGTCCTAGGTTATTGTACTTCTTTGCCTGTTTGACACTACTGTCTTAAATTACCTCCCAAGTTGTATCTCCACAGGCTTGTTTTGTTTGCAGTTCTGCATTGATTCAGAGACAGCAGCTTTCAGTGTTTTGGAATCATTTTGCACATGTCAAAAAATGAAACAAAATACTGGTTTGAGCACTCTGCACTAATCCATTACCCTCTTTGAGGCTGACAGCATGTTCAGAGGAAACAATTTCCCCTGCTGTATGAAAGATGGAATCTTTTCAAACTTTATTTTACGTCTGTCACTAAGTTCAGCAATACTTTTCTGATAGGTGTATGAACTACAAGTGGTAAAGCTGATAAAAGCCATGCCAGCACTGAAAAGAAAAATCAAATGTAGGGGTAGAGATTTGAAGATGCCATCTAGAAATACTGCCAGGCGATGTTTGGCCCTTGAATTTTTGCATATGGAACTTATCTTTTTATGCTGTAACTCTGCAGAGGTATGCTGGAGAGAGGGGGAAGCTGATGGTTATGACAGATGACCCCTATAGCTCTGACTGATGAGGTTCTTCTTTAAAGGGAGAACAGATTTTTCCAAGTGCTTTCCCGAGATAAGCCTTTAATGACAGTGCTGGGAACGGTCTGGTACGAAGACCACACAAATCTTTCTTAGAAACTGCTGTTTGCCAGATTTTTATGGCTGGTTATGTACCTTTGCCAAAGGATTGCTCAAGATCCAGAAGTGTATAAAGCAGATGCTAGGATATACATTGTATAATTTAGGAATGTTATGTTGCTATTTACATATTTATTGATACTGCTAAGAAATGTTAATATCTACAGAGAATGAACTGATTATTTTACAAAATTTCATTTTATGAATTTATTGCAATCATGAGATATTATTCAGGATTCCTACCAGGCGAACGCAGGAATATTCATTTTATACTTTTTGTATATATAGGTGAATTCTCGTTTTGAATAAAAACAGCCACAAAACTGACACCAACACGTACATACCTATTTCACCTATCTACTGTGCCAAGTTATTTATATTTTTTTTCGTGAAGGCCTATAATCTTCTTGTGTCAACTTTGTGTGGGCAGCAAGTGAATCTCACTGCCAGCACACCTGTACCCTGAGTCTTGTTTACTCTCCCTAGTATCCCATTTGTTTCCTAACTCTCCTGGTATGTTTCCAGTAGCTCCGTTAATATATACTTTGGCAAAGCTTCCTCATCCTCCCCTTGGTTTTCTTGGGAAGTTTACATAAATTGTTTGGGTTTTTTCACTTGTTTCCCTCCTCAGCTTGTATGTCTATGTTCCTGCTCTGGAAAGTCTTTTCCAAAGTCTGAGCTGATCTATCTCACAGCCAGCCTTCAGTTCCCATCCACACATCTAAAACAGGTTTGTTTCTTACAATTTCATACCCCCAGTTCTGCAGTAGTTTTCCCTCTGACCCAAACACATAAAGTTTCTCCCAGCTGATATTAACCTTGCCCTGCAACTTTTGTCTCCCAGCCTGTCACTTGGACTATTTCCGTTCTATTTTACATATTTCCTCTGCGAGCTTATTTTCTCATGTCAAACGTAAAGCCGTTATCTCAAGTACCATCACTCTTCTTCGAATCTATCTTCTGTTACTAAAAGACTGACTGCCACTGCCACTCTGAAGCTGAGTTAAATTTTCAAATGCTTTATGGTGGTTTTCATCCTGTTACTTATTCCAAAAAGATTATGTATATAGTGCGCTTGTTGTATCAGCACAGTTCACTATGTGTTCATAAAGGTCATAGTGTATGTCTTTAATATGTGCTTGTTATATCAGCACAGCTCATGTACGGTACAATAGCATCACATATATGGCTGAGAAATGCTTTCTCCTTAAGAGCTGCCTAAGATCTTTTCAACAAACCTGTCATGACTGGTAACATTTAAAGATTTTTCTGCAGCGTAGAAAACTCTGGAGATGGCCATGGACATCCGTGGGGGCAATTTCGCCTGGTTATTATTAGCTTTGGACTAAGATTTGTTTCTTGTGATGTCACGTTTGAGATCATTCATTTTCTTCCCTAAATTGTTGACTGCTTTTAATAGCATGGCAATCAGAGACCACTAGAGGACTCTCTTCTCCAGCATATTAAGTAATACTCTGCAATCAGTTTTTGCTGTTCTCTGTTTTTTAGGTGTATATTTTTTCAAAGTACACAAATATACTCGTTTACACAAATATACTCATTTACAGAGTACCCAGGTAGGCATTGGCCACTCAGCAATCAGAAGTGCAGTCTGAATGATGATGCAGTCCCTACAGAAAAAGTGGTCTGAGGTCTGCTTCGTTTCAAACAAAAACAATGTGTGGGCGAACCTGTCCATCTCTCTGCATGAATATTTGATGTAATATTAGGATCCTGTCTTCGGTTCTGGCCTGCACAATTACTTGTTTGGTTGTGGGCTTCCAAAATACCCAACTGACGTAAACAAGAAAGTTTGAGAAGCTTTCAAGGTTTAATGATTTTTAAAACCTTTCCCCCATTGGACTCTCACAGAAAACTTTCCCATATTGAAAGGTGCGTTGGATTTGGATCCTTTCCAAAGAGATCCTAATCACTTTTCAAGATAAACGGATCCTTGCTGTAATTTTGAAGGAAGGGAGCAAAAATAAAGCAGATTATATCTCTGTGTTGTCTTTAGGCAAACAATAGAAATAGTTGCGATTCAGAGCCATCATTTGGGTTTTTTCCAAAATGTTTTTTTCCAAGAATAATAGAGATGCTTATGTCAATCACCGAGACTGTTTACCCAGCAGCTGGTTGGCCCCTGCCCACCCAGCAATGAAAAATGTCTATCTAATTGCAGTCAAGTGAAAACTGCCAGAGGATATCTGGCCCTCTGTTTGCTTTTCAGTCGCAACGCAGCCCATCAGAGCCAGCCGAAGCAACTTAGGCATTCATGTAGGATTTGCAGTTCATCACTGCAAAAGAATGAAGATAACTGGATGGAAAACAACCAAAGTGCCCCACGGGTTCATGAGCCTAACAGGGAGTGCTCGGAATTTGCTCAAGTGAGCACAAGAAGAAAGCCCACAGAAAACCTCCTGCTAATGGGTGGTTTTATTTTATAATCAAATGACACATTGGAATGTAGTACTCTCATGAACTTGCTTTTTTTTAAAAAAAAAAAAAGCAGATACTTTGCATATTAAGAACATTTCAGCATTGTCTACTTCATGCACGTACAGATTGTCTTCAAACAAAAAAATGAGAGTAGAACGGCAAGAGCCACTGCTCTTAGGAGGGACAAATGAAGCGTGTAGAGAAACCTTTCTTTAGTGCCTTTGATAATAGGTGATGCACTACTGTTTGCTTGCTTGTTTGTTTGGGGTTTGCTTAGTCTTTTACCTATAGCCTACAATTTTGGAAAGCAATTTAAAAATTATTTCGGTAGGAACAATTTTGATAGCTATTGATGCAGTGTTTTGATGTCTTTCATGAAATCGGTCAGTTCTGAAGTCTGTGAAAAAGGGAAAAACTGTGAACTTCTGAAACCTTTTTCTTAGATTTTTATGATTAGTAATTTTTTATAAACTTTTCCTGAACCTACTGGAATTCTGTGATTAGCTGTGTTTTGGTACAGAACAATGGCACAAAGGAAAAAACCAAACCAAAACCAAACAAAAACCCCCCAAGATTCAATTTTGAGTATTGAAAGCACTGAATTTGATGCTTTCTTTGGTTTTAGAGATAGAGTACAGGTATTATAGCCCATGCTATGTCATTTTCTATTGTCGTTTCTTGATGATAACTTGTGCTTACTCAATTTCTTCCATTTGAGAATGTTTTTTCGTATTTTTCTGGACACATTTAATCTACTGCCTTTGAAGCCTGTAGTGAAATAGAAATTAATCTTTTCCTACATTTCTGATTCCTGCTCTATTTAGCACAATATACAGAATGCATAAAGGAACCCAGTGACCGTATTTATACACAGGTTGCACAGATGTGCCAGTTAAATTAAGAATTAAAGCTCCAGGGAAGTGCTGAAAAGCCCCGTAGGTGGGGCTTTGTGACCATAAGCGGTGACTGATCTGTGCAGCACCTGCGATTAGAAAGATGCCTGGGGAAGAGCCCAAATGAAGAATGTGACTGTGGCTAAAATCCAACACCACAAATGACTTCACTTGGTGTGGGTGCAGAGCACGGGCAAAGACCTGGGCCCCTCAATGATGAATTTGCACTTTGAAAAAGAGATTTTGGAGAGCGCATTTTGCTTATGTGAGCTAAAAGACACAATGTGGGTTAGAATGATCATATTCACTGTGTAGTTATCAGGCTTCTCCACTAAAGTCAGATTTGTTCATAGCTGCTGTCAATACATAGTGAGAGACAAATATAGGATAAAATATACACAGCCATGTCACATTTTATGTATGGAGGAATTTAGTTAATCAAAGCAGTGGCCCAATGAGGAGTTCTTCCAGCTGTGGAGTATTTGAAGATCTCTAATGGAGGCGAGAGGCTGCTCTGGGAGAGCAGCTTTTCATCTCAAAGTATCTCTCCCTGTACAAAATCCACCTTAGTAACAGCATGTTTCAGAAGTTCTCTTCTTGTTGCAAGAAAAGCGAAAGGCTTGTCTTGTATTGGGAATTTATTTAAAAACTTTAAACATGATTTTACTGCAAGTAGGCCTGACCATAGAGAATTACGCAAGTAGATTCACGTGGTGCGAGTTATACATCGAAGCTGTTGGTGTTCCTAACACAAGTTTATGGTAAGAATTTTAGCAGCTGCTGATGGTGAGCATCAAAACTCACCATTTCCTCAGTGTATAACATATCTCCAAATATCTATATCTACATTTCTAAGTGTCTGTCTTTATAGAGCAGTGCTATCTCATGCTGTCATGGTTTAACTCCAGCCAGCAACTCAGTACCACGCAGCTGCTCATGCGCTCCTCCCCTGTGCCCCCGGTGGCATGGGGAGAAGAACTGGAAAAGGGTAAGACCCGTGGGTTGAGATAAGAACAGTTTAATAATAGAAATAAAGTAAAATATAATAATGACAACAGTAATGAAAGGGAGATAACAGAAAGAGAGGAATAAAACCCAAGAAAGGCAAGTGGTGCACAATACAATTGCTCACCACCTGCTGACCGATGCCCAGCCTGTTCACGAGCAGCAATTGTCCCCTCCCGGCCATCTCCCCCCAGTTTCTATACTGGCCATGCCGTTCCATGCTATGGAATATCCCTTTGGCTGGTTGGGGTCAGCTGTCCTGGCCGTGCTCCCTCCTGGCTTCTCGTGCACCTCCTCGCTGGCAGAGCAGGGGAAACTGAAAAGTCCTTGACTTAGGGTAAGCACTGCTCAACCACAACTGAAACATCAGTGTGTTATCAACGTTATTCTCATACTAAATCCAAAACACACAGCACTGTACCAGCTACTAGGAAAAAAATTAGTTCTACTCCAGCCAAAACCAGGACACATGCTATTCTGCTGTAGTGCCAACATTTTCACAGGGATTCAGAGGGTGGGAACTTCTTTCAAGAAAGAAATTACAGCACTTAATATTTTCAGAAGCTTCCAAGGAAAAAAAAAATTAATTGATGAATTTCAGGGATTTCATGCTGAGCTTTACAAATGAAAATAGCTTGACATGGGCAGTGCAACTTTATGTCAAAGCAGCCAGCATCATTTCAAAAAGATCTGTTCATCTAAAAACCTAAACGTTGGTTTTTACATGCCCGTCCTCCTATACAAGGTATAGCATTTAAATTGGAATAGTGTGCGTCTTAGTCATTCTAGTTAAAAAATTCTTTTTTTCTCCATTCTCCATTTGAACCTTAGGACCATAATTTGGCATGAACTGACTGTGAAATACAGCACTTGTAGCTCCCGTTTGGACTGCATGTCTCTGATGATGTTGGCATGGCCAGAGCATATGAAGGCGGCTTTCAGATCAGAATCAGTCCTAAGGGATGCAGACATATGTGACAAGTTTATGTTATGATAAATATTGTGTGAAGCAAAGGCCCTCAAATCAGGAAAACAATTGACCATGTGCTTAGATGTGAGAACATTTTGAAACCAGCCGAGAGCAGGATTCCTGGGATAAGACCAACATGTCTAATGCTTTGAAATCATTGTAGGCACCTTAGTCTGTGCAAGAAAAAAAGTGCAATGACTGCTGTTAAATCTATGGATTCCTGGCATGCTATTTCTATATAATCCTCTGTGAGGGGGAAGTTAGATCATCTGGCTGACAAAGCCGTTTTGCCATCTTCTTCTTCCTGTCTCGACAGCCCCCAGTGCGTACCCTTTGCACTCCTCTAACCAGCTGTTTGCCCCTCCCCAAAGGAGTTCAGCTCTGTGATGCCGACTTCAAAAGAACATATTTAAGTGCATTCCTGAATCAGAGTCAATATTTGTGAGGAGATCAATGTAATAAGGATTTATGGAAGATGTGAAAACTACTCAGTGATCCGTGATACTTGGCAGCCTGTCTTTGATATCAGAGTTGGCAGGAGAAATAACAATTCTGTTTTGCAACAACTTTCATTATTTCCAGATTTATTTTTATTTCAGGCTAAAATAATAACAAGGCTATTCTTTTTTTTAAATAGTGACATGAAACTATCTGATTCTCTCTAGATCACAAATATCAAGCCTGCTCTATCTAGAAGGAACCCATCAACGTGTTAACCTCTACAGTCCCTGTAAAATCTCTCAGCTTTCGTGAAACAGTGTTTCATTGAAACATACTGATAAAGTGACTCCAGTCATCTCATACAGACAGAAGTATTTTCATACACTTTACTGGGGTTTAATATTACGCTAAACTGAAGCATGTGGTTAATTATGGTCTAAACAGGCTTATTTTCTAAAGGGCCACTTCTTGACATCCTCTGCCGCTTGATCTGCCATCTTGGCCTGCCGCTCATCGCTTTGCCTTTGTCTCTGCTTGGTTTGTAACGTCCTTGGGCGTGGAACTTGTTTGTTTAGTGGTTTATCATGTGCACACTATAGCACGGTAAAATCACTGTGAAAGCTACTCGCACATGCTTCAAATGTGACTGACAGCGTATTGTTTAATTGCCTAATAAATTGGCCAGCACTACAGTAGAAGGTCTCATTTTAATTTAGGCACATCACTCCTTCAGGTGGGAAATTCAAAAATGCCCAGTGTTGTACACAGGCCTGATGCTCTGTGCATTTGCCAGCTTCCTCATTATGGCCATTTGTGTTATTGGAAGTTACAGCAAATGCTGGCCTAGGTTTAAATGGGAAGATTCGTGATTCATACATACTATCAGATGCTCATTTGACAAGCTACCATGTCGGCACACAGACAACCATAATTGCTTATGTAGCCGTGGGTTGGTGCCATTCTGGCACTGCAAAAACTACTCTTTGCTGAAACCCATTTGAGCCGACGGTACTTCCATAGAGATGGAGCAGTAATTGACTTTACTGGGATTGTATTTTTCCATAGGAGGAAAGTTGTCCAGCCCTTGCTGGCCCCTAACGATACAGTGGGATATCTAGGGAATAATTTCTGAGACAATTCATAAAAAGATGGGGGAAATGAGCTGCTGTTGGATTGTACTGGGGGAATCTGAGATGTGTAACTCACACCCATCAGTTATGGACTGTGCTATGAGCTCACTCTTTGCCCTAAACGAAGCGGTTCTGAGGTGCCTGTGAGCAGCTGCCTTGTGTTATCACTTGAAATCAACTGCAGCACTGGTTGCAGAGAAAATGTTTCCTGCATCATTATGTAGTCCCCATCTTGTAGTGTTATGTTAACAGCCAGGAAAAATGGCTTTAGGAGTGTGCTGTCAAAGTGAGTGTGAGGAGGAACTTAGCCAAAAACCCGTGCAGATTTTAATAGCAGTCATGTAGTTAATCCAAGCTGACCACCTTCACAAATTTACACTTGATGTCTAAACATTAAATATTTATACAATACAGCAGATATGTTGCTTTTCTCATTTTTAAGCAGGGTTGGAAAGTGCTTTACAATACTGAACGTTTTGTTCTTTGAGCATTAGTATGATTTCAGTGGGGTTCATCAGCTTGGACACAGCATCATGCTTCAATGTGTGGGCTTGCACGTGTCAATGCTGTGCTCCTTTGCTGTGGTTCTGCGGTTACTGTAAGTGGAGAAAAGGACTCGTTGTGCCTGACTTCATTCACTGATAGAGACATTACTGTCATTACTCTCCCATCACCTTGTGGAGGGATGGAACGAGCTTCTTGGGTTGCTGACTTTCATTCCCTGCCTTTGCAGGCACCACATGCTGGGAGCCATTCGTGCATCATTCAGACTCCACTCCTGTTCCAGTTTTACTTTCCTGACCATGATTTATCTCCTATTTCCCTTTTCTCCCTAGTCCCAGTACAGCAGTCAGCCTTTTGATCACTTCTTCCCCAGTGCCACTAGTTTGAGATGCACACATTTGGTTGGTGGTATTTCCAGAATCAGAAGACAGTTGTTCTCTTGAAAATTACAGTGTCTGTGGCCTTGCCATCACTAATGACTGAAACTGAGCTACTCCAACCCCACTGAATCAAGCTGACACTCAGATAATTACATTGCATTATACTTTCAGTGTCTCTATATGGCAGTGTTGTAGACTGAAATGAAATAAAAAATCATAGGGCAGTTCAAAGCAATTAAAGTGTAAGGGCCCTGGCTCAGCTTTCAAAACATACCTATATGTTTATCTTCCCTCCAGCGTAAGTCAGCTCTGGCTTGCAGAGCTGCGCTAGATGAGGAATGTCTCTTAACAGAGACTCCTGCAGTCCTGGCATGTTTATTTAACATGGCAAAAGAAATCTATAACTCTGTATTTTTATGTACAAGAATCTCATCCTTCACATGGTTTCCCTATCTTAGCTTAGCAATTCATTAAACATTAATAGAGATTTCTCTTTGCTGCATTACTGCGTTATAAAGAATACTCTGCCTTGAGAGGGCAAGTGAGCAGGTTAAGAACCTTGCTCACATTATGCAAGATATCTGTATTTGTGTGCAATTCAACAGTGTGCTGGCTTGTACCTTTTCCCCACAGGATAATCATGAGATTAGGAGGAACTCTTTCCACTTTCTGGGCAACTGTGGGCATGTGAAGTTTATTTTCCCTTGCCTGTTCATATTCAACCATCTATTAATCATTTAGCGTAATGCTGCCTCTTCTCTCACACATACCCTTTCCAGCAGCATAGGAGGCAACGGTGGGAAAGAAGGTGAGGTTTATAGCATTGTAAGAAAAAGAATCTGTAAGATCTCTTCTTTTCAAATACACTAGCAGGTCATTTTACTCCCCAAGAAATGATCAGCCTCAGCACTTCAGGGAAATCCACAGCACAGAGTTTCAGCCTACAAAGTTAAAGGCTGCTGCTGCTGCTGCCAGCTTTCAATAAATAAAATATTTTTAGATTTCAAGTCTATTTTAAACTCGTATGAGGGAACTTTCATTTTGTTGAGCTCACTTTTTTGCTTTCAGGAGAAGTGCGGCTTAAAATTGTGTTGGTTGTAGCTGTAAAAGTACTTAAGAGGAGGCTTAAAGCAAGAGTGGGTGCCTAGAGAGGTTACTGTATAGAAAAGGTCCTACGAAAGGCTCTGGAAAAGATAACAGCAAAGTCAGTAGATTCAAGTTGCATGAACTGGAAAAAAATAGAGGGGTTTGGACACTAGGAGAACTGAAAGGCTACAAGTGGAATTCAACCATGAACTGTTGCTTTTAACTCCATTTAGCTAAGTCTCATGCCCTGTGCTCTTCATGTACCATGGCGAGGGTGCATCAAATCCTGGCAGTTTAGAGACACGGTCCCAAAGCAGGCTTAGGTTGAACAAGAATGAGAATTGGGAAGGTCTTGGGCAGAACAAGGGAATTGCTTGTTTACACGGAGGTTGTGTAAGAGCAGATTGAATAGGCACTGGATTTCTAAACATTGTAAAAAGGGAGGCTAAATGAGAATACCATGGGCTGGGATGGTAAAATTTGCAGCTGATGTGAAGAGGTGGGTGAGTGTCTCCAGGTTCTTTCTAGAAATGTTACCCTGTCAGTGATTTTCCACTTTCCCTGGAGTACAGGGCAATTTAACAACAACTTTGTATATAATTTCCTTGAAAACTGTGGGGAAAAGCTAATTCATTTTAGACAAGAGCCCCAGATGACATTTCAATGAATGTTGGAAATTTCTGAAAGCTTTTTAATAAATTGAGAAATGGGCATGATTCTGTCTCGTACACAAACTGTTAATCAATAAATTCCAGTTTGTTTATTCCTTGTTTGTTCTCTTTGAGGCTAGGTCTTTATCAGGTTCTTCAAGACTAATAAGGCATGAAAATAATTATGGACAAATGAACTAATACCTTTTGTTTAATGTTTTGGGCAAGTTCAGTATGTCTGTGTCAGCTAGTATGTAGCTCCGTACCTTTCCGTATAGACATGTTAGGCAGCTGAAGGCTACAGCTGTCTTGGACTACAGAAGGGGGCAGTGATGTTTCATTTTTTGGAACTGGAGTCACCAGCTAACAAAAGCTTCTGCTCTACTTAATGCAGGAATAGAAATGCCCAAGATTTGCTCTTGCAATCTTGCTTCCTCATGTTACAATCATGCTTTCCACTTGTTACTTTATTTTCTTCAAGAAAAAAAGTTCCATCTTGGAGGAAGCATTAACGGCAGTGGATTGCACAGAGCACTTCTGCCACCTGCCTGAGACCTCTCTGGCTCAAAGGGCAAATTCACAATAATATTTCAAACGATACATAAAAATGCTAACTACCTGTTATCTGCTAGTTTCACCGTGCAGTTTGTTTGGCCTCAGACCTTCTGACATTACAGCTTGTCAAGGACGTTTTGTGATTCCCATTCATAATGGTCTGCCTTCCTGCTGCAGTTTGGGGACGATGAAATAAAATGAGGGATCATTAAAAAAAAATGAGCATATGTACATACCAGACAAGCTTCTATTCTAAGAGCATCTTGCATCATCAAGACATCAAATACCAGATTTGATGGATTGTGTGACTTTAAGATAGCTCACACATGCAAAAGAATGACAAGACAGTTTCATTATAAAATTGCACGCTCTACTGTATTTTTATGTGGCTCTTGCTGCACACAGTATGCACACACACGGGATGGAGAATGCTACCGAGTGATTTCCCTATAAGAAATATCTCTTCATTGTTTGCTCTACCTGACTTAAACGCTACATAGCCGAGGTACCACGAACGGATCACTGGTCGGCCCCCGACCAGGGAAGAAACAGATAACACACACAGTGTGAGTGACAACTTCCTCGTTTATGGCGCAGTTAATTCCTTTTATACAAACACGTCACAGGGAGGTGGTGTCTAGCTCTCTATCTTTCCGTGACATTGCGAGATCTTCCGAACGCCGTACCCTACATCACCTGACTTAAACTTATAATAGTAAATAGGTGTAGCATGAGGGGTGATAATCATGAAAGCGATGCCTGCATCTTATGTCCTCACTATGGCTTTTCTCCTCTGGCCTTTAGCCATCCACAAAGCTGCTTCCAGAGCTGCATCCCTAACATCAATCTGAGCACGTTCTCCTTTCTACATCTCTTCCCTGACTTCTCTTTATCCCTTACATCAATGGAGGCTTTCTCACTCTGGTTCAAGAGGTGTTTCAGCTCCTCTCCGCATTTCTTACCACCGATGCCCTGCTGAGACCCCAAGATGAAACATGTTCTATAGGAGCTAGGTAGTTCATTTTGATCATTATTTTATAGTGAGGTAGTCTCCTGCTTTCCTGTTGGTGCTGATGTGGTCTTCATTCCTCGCTTCTAGCCTTTCCCAATGCTTTTTCATATGTAAGGAAGTATGGTAAGCCACCGCCAATCGTACTATATTGTATACCTCAGACTTATCTTTTTCTTTGATTCCCACTGAAAAATTGGTGACAGGTAAACACCTTGTGATACAGATACTCACTTTCCTTGTGTGCTGATACATGTCAATCTCTATCTGTCATTTTTGTTTTATCCTGTCAGTCATTCTTTGTATGTAATGCACAGCGTACATGGCCCCTGAGGTAAGTTCCAAAATATTTCTATTATTACAAAACTATGAAGGAGCCCCTGGAAACTTGGCCTTCATGCTTGCTTGATATCTTGCTGAATAGCTCTGCCTTTTTGGGCAGACCTCTATCCTGTCACGTTCAGTCTCTGCTATTGGAGAAGTATAAATATTTGTTAAAAGCCTTATGATTAATTAGCGAAGTCAATTATAATAAAATGAAAGCAAAATAATTTCTGTGATAAATTTATTTCTAAAAATTATTAAAAATTTCGATTCCAAAGTTGATAAGATTGCATACATACAGCCCTCAACACATTTCTGAGGTGAAAATGCTTATTGCTAAAAAAAAAATATTGTTGTGCATACAATCAATTTCCAAGAGAACTCTCACCAAAAAGTTTTCAGAACATTTCTCAAATTACACAAAGACATATAATCTTCTGTTTGTTACTAAAACACACTGGGAAGAAAAACAATCTCATCCTTAATTTATTTTGAAATCCAGTGCTAAAATCACTAAAAAGCATGTCCTTTTCCATATTGAAGGATCTTACGTGGTCTCATTTATCTTTTCTACAGCTGTATCAGTGCTTCAGCTCCAGTATTCAAATGGAATAAAGGTATAGCTCTGTCATTATCTGGAATTACTTGTGCTATTTTTAAAAAAGATTAGATATACTTCTTGTGAAAAATAATATTATTTGGTATTTCCTCCTTTCATCTTGCTTTATTTGTTGGTACATTTTACAATTGCCCCTTTTCAGGTTGTATTTGAATAGTCAGGACATTATCACCCTTCCGCCACTATATTACAAACATGTGATCTCAACATAGAAATTATAAGGCTCCAATTACTGGGAGAGACGGCATCATTACATGTGGACTAATACCATAATGATGTAATGACCTAGAAACACCCACAAGGCTATCATAGTGCCAATCTACACGGTGTAGGTAGCCATAGGTGCACCACAAATGGGAGCTGAAAGCTGTGTGTTCACCTTCCTCTATGATGGAAACTGAGCATTTACTGAGGCATAAAAGACCATTTGAGTGCATCAAACGCTGAAGCCTGGCTTCAGATAAAGGCACAATTTTAAATCCTTTTTCTACCTCATTAAGGCCAAGATAGTGAATCCAGGTTTTTCAGGTCAGAAGCCTTTCATTCACTCATTAAACATTATTCTGCAACTTCGAGAAGAGAGCACTTTTACAAAATGCACATGTTCTACCTCAATCCAGAAGTAAGAAAGGTGAGAAGAACTTTGAGCTGCACAAGGCAGAAGAAGTCCTTTCTGATGACCAGCAGACTAGCTTACAGGTGGTAGCTCTAACGACTGTCCTTTTTGGGAAGCAAACTCCGTTATCCACCCCCGAGCCCAGAAGAAACCAATCATCCGCAGCTGGGTCAACACCTTCCTCTCTGTTGTGCTATTACAGCAGTTTCAGATGGGGCAGACTAAGTGGGTCTGCAGAAAGCTTTTTCCAGCTTCATGATTTCTGCTTGCTTTTAGCAAGGTAGCATGGGAGAGCAAAAGAAGGGGAAGGAGAAAGCAAGAAATTTGAGGAGGGAAGTATGAGATTTCCTCACTTGTTGAAGTGGAAAGAGAAGGAGCCATGTGGAAATCAGCTTTCTCTGTCATGGCCTGTGGTATGCCTGCCTTCCTCTGCCGTGTGAAGTGAGTACTCATTAACCTAGTCCAAGATGTATAACAATTCTCTATGCTCAACAGCAATCTGTCATCTTTCATTTTCTGTTGTGAGATATATTTGGCTTTTTTTGTGTGTTGTGCAATAAGTGTGGTGTTGTTGGGCGCCTGGGTCTTCTCCCAAGCAGCATGCTGCAGGATCAGGACCTCTGCTGGAAGTACAATGAGTCAAAGATCTTATTTCTTGATGTAGCCCTTTAGGGTTTGGGGGATGTCTTCGTGGTAATAATTTGAATGTGCTGTGACTTGTGGTGTGCACTCCCAGCAATATTTCCAGGTTCTCCCATTGAATTTTAGGATAAATTATCTGTTCTAGAACAAACAATTACGTTGTTGGCAGATGTAATTGCCATGTTTTTCTCTGACATGCAAAAGTTGCGACAAGCATCGGTGCTCTCGTTTGCTGGTGATCTCACTGAGCACATACGGAGCAGTGGTCCAGCTGAAGCCATTTATCTCTTTTAAACAGAGCCTACTTAGCTTAACCTCTCCCTCCAGTCAGACCTTGGCCCTTCAGTTAAGTTCCTGGAGTTAAGTAAATAGGCCAGACTGTCCTCTGCCAAGGAGCAGCGAGAGAGGTGAGTGGTCAGCATGTGGCAGTAGTTTCAAAGTTTACTGTAAAAAAAATTAATAGCTACTCAAATGTCCCACGAGTTAGAAATGCTTCTCTGAACTCCAGAACTTTTTAAGGGAGGCATCAAAGCACTTGAGATTACACACAAAGTGCTTTTTCTGTGTTTAAACTTAACAGTGTTAAGTCTGTAGGCTCAAGCTGGGAAATAATAATAAATATAAATCTTTCAATTTGTAATCGTTAAGAAATGGTGCTGGAAGCTGTTACAGAATTTCAGGTGGTATTGTTGAAAGAGGTTAATGAAGTTGATATCTGCTTCTGATAGATCAAGCAGTCAATTTATGTTCCTTATTCAGGGATCAGCAGGGTAGTATTAAGTATTGGTGGATGGTCTGCTTTCCCAAGGTCATTTTAATTAACCAAAATAACAGCAGGTGATAGAATATTTGATCTAAAGTACAGATAGCAGTGACGATGAATGAGGAATAATTCTAAATGCATGTACCAGCGGCATTGGTAATGGATAAGTAGTATCAGGCTTTTACATGGAGGTATGTGGAAAGGTGACTGCCTTTAAAATAAATTCATCTATGTAGGCAATCAGCCACTGCTGAACAGTTAGCATCCTGCAAAAGGCCAAATTGTAATTTGTTGACAGTAGCTTTTTAAATGTTTTACCCTATGTCTTTTGGGTTTTTGGTTTTTTTAAGCTTGATTACCTTGGTCAAATTGATGCTCACTGGGTGGGTAAAACAGGCAACGTAGCGTCAAAGAAAAGATACTCGTGATCAAGTGCCAGCAAAGGCTTTTGTGAAAATGGTAGCACGTCCTTTCTGTCAGAAAATCTTGTCTACCCTTTCAGAAATGCATTGGTGTATTTGTATATTGGGCCGAAAAAAAAAGTCTTGATGGATACAAGTCTATTAAACAATCCTCCCTCGCCCCAGGGGTTCTCATTAATAAAACACTGAGTTGTGAATCCCTGCAGCACATACAAAGTTCAGATATCTTGACACAAAAGCATCTGTTTTTTTGAATGTATTAAAAAGGGTCATATTTGATAATGATTTTTACATGTTAATTTTATGAAGACAGTTGAGCTCTCTGTAACTGCAAATAAAGAATGATTTCAGAGTTATTCTTATCAGTAGGTAGATTAATACAAATAGTATCTGAAAAAGCCCTGCAATTGAACCAAACCATGTCAGGGAAAAACTGAATGCATCTGAGACACCATGCTTATGCATTTGGTGGAATTATGGGTATTCCCCATGTGGATTTGACTGGTTTTGGCAATGCACACTCTTGCCTCACTTTTGATGCCAAACGCTTGGAAAATATTCTTTTAATTGTCTAACATCAGTTCTTTGGCCTGCTTTATTTGGAAAGACCTAAACTGTAGCCTTACTTACACCCATGTGGCCCCTGTGGCTTGCTGGGGAATACTGATCTAACTGAGAGCACAGCTGCAGCTGCTGTCCTTTAACTCTGTATTCCTACACAGGCACCGAAGTAACAGCTACGCTGCTGCAGAGCGTGAACGGCTCTGGACGCTACAGCATATGAAACGGACTCACTGCAACTCTCTCTAGGACTAATCCTTCCTTTGCTCCTGCAAGCCACTGGATTTGGTGTAGTTATTTATTTTTCCCTCTGCATTTTAAAACAAAGACAAAACTCTCAGAAATTTCTGAGATAAACAGAGGCCTGTATGGGGGGTAGGGAGAAAGAACAGCAGGGAAGGTGCCGTGGCAGGCAGCATTCCCCTGTCTTACATAAGCATTATTTGTTATCGTACCACAGCAAATACTGGCTAGTTGAACAGAGGAAATTACAATGAATGTTTTAGTCCACTTACCAGAATGATATGTGCTTAATTACACCTAATTGTGTAAGCACATCTCAACATTTCCTGTAACATAGTAGGCTTTTTGTTTAGTATTCGTAGAGCATGTGTTACAATCTAGTACTCCCACTGTTAGACTATTCCTGTCTTATTAGAAATGGCCGGGTTAAAGTGCCCACCTCTTCTGACTATAGCTGCGCAACCACTTGCCTTATTTAGGACTGAATATGTCACTAGGATAACAATTCTTCTTGCATCTTCTTCACATGTTTTCTGAAGTACCTACAAGTGGAAGTGATATGTCTACAGGGAAAGGTCACATAACACTGGGAAGAGATGGGAGGCTTCTGTCAGTTAGTTTGGTTTTGCTGCATCACTAATTAATGAATTGTGCCTGCTCAAAAAAGTAACAGTAAATGTTTTCATAATCTGTCAGTGTAACACACCGTTACATAACCTGACAATGTAAAAAATAATGTTGGAAGTTATCTAAAGTATTTTGGAATATAATAGTTTATTTAGCATTTATCTTTCTGTAAGCCTTGAAGTGATAAGTGACCTGGAGGGCTCCATGGGCACTGTTCCAGAAGTGTGGGACTAGAAGACAGGTAGGTCTCAGCTCACGCAAAGCTGGGTTAGTCGGATTTTGTCCTATTCCCCTCCTAAAGCCACCCCTCCCTGTGCCCCTGGTTCTGGCCTGGAGAGGCTGGAGGGGAGTTCGTTACAGGCACAGTCCCTTGGGCGGTCACTTGGCGCACGATGGCTGAACGCTGCAGCATTCCCTGGTCCCTGCTGATGTATTTTAGGAGTCTGTCTGTTGCAGCTGAAAGCCGAGAATAGGCAAAGCAGCTTATTATCCACAGAGCAAAAAGGACAGTGCTCCCGTTGCCCTCGGTGTGACAGCAGCAAGCTTGTCTTCGCTATAGTGAGAAGCTTTGCTTACAGCGAGAAGTCTGAAGTGATGCTATTGTGGCCAAAAATACCATCTGAACTGCAATTTGCTGCTTAGTGGTTGGGTTTTTATAAATGTTGAAAGGTTATATGTAGAATACAAACAGACAGCACTTGCTTTTAACATCTAGAGATGTTTGAAGTTGATTTCTGCAGGTGATTGATCAGATCTGTGGGTGAGCACACTCCTCTCTTTCATCATTAGCACACAGAAGAAATCACTTTCTTGCTGAACCCAAGTACCAAACAATGCCTTGGAGCTTGATCTCAGAACTTAACACTGGAGTGGTTTTAAAAGCAGGAGGATTTGATAGTGTTACTTTTAAGAGACCAAACTTGTTCCTAAACAGTGCCCTGACTTTCCCTGGGGGGGGTTGTCAGAGGAAAGGGTTCAGTGGCCACTGCCAAGCACCTGCATTAGCAGAAGAAAATTCTCAGCAGCATGAAGTACTCAGGCCAAGCTCTTTGCCAGAATGCGTGCTCTTGACTTCAGAAGCTTCTCTGGAGTCCTCCTCTTTATGGAGAGGTGACTGATGAGACAGTGATGCTCTCAGTTGACATTGCGCAGGGTATGCCTTAATAAAATTGTTGCCGATCCCTACCAAGAGCAGCAGTGCTGATTAAAAATGCCTTACTCCAACAAGTTCACTTTCTCTTTCCCCGTAGTTTACCCAGAAAATGGCCACTTCCTTACTTTGTGTTTTTTAAACCATCATTGCAGTGTGCCCTTGCTGCATTTTTGCACATTGTGCTTATAAAATAGCAGATAATTTAAAGTTGCTTTTAATTTAGGAATGATGGTTGCCCCTGATATATTCACATCAATTTTCACCCTTGCCTTATGGGTGTTTGTGCTCATCCCTTGTCACCATGCCATCAGCTAGTAGTTACGATGCTTTGAAAATCTAAGCTTCAGGAGTGAGTCAGACTCTTTGGGCTAATCATCTACTTTTTGCTACTTTAACCATAGCTCTTAAACACATTCTTCAAATGCAGTGGTGGATTTTGGAGGCATTTGATTCTTGATTTTATTATTTGGCACGTTGTGCTTCAGCAGCTCAGTTATAGTTTTGGGGTCCGTGTGCCAGATATCATGTAAGCACAGGGCGTAAAGATGTTAGGGTTACACTTCAGCACAGGTCCCTTGCCTCTCCCCAGTGTATACCCAAGGTTTTGATTTCTGGATGAATTGTTGCATTTGTGTTGAATCTGCTTGATAGATTTTTCTGGATTAATATCACAGTCACTAGCCATGGGTTTGCTGTACTGTGAATTGTGTGTAAAAGGCTACAGAAAGGTACTTTCATTGCATTGCTCTTAAAGGACAAAATAGCTTTTGATATTAAGCTATCGTATCATTTGGATTTTCTGGATGCCTCTGCAAGAAGTAGAGCTTTACCAGTATTTCAGTGGTTACTCCAGTAATAAAGTTGGATAAGGAGCTTGCCTTATTTTATTGTTATTTATAGTTCTGCTTTATAAGAAAAACATAATTTTTCTGGCCAGGGGAGTTTAAAATTTGTTTTAAGTAGAACTGAAATTTTGCCACTAATTCCTCTATTGTTCCACATATCAGCTCCAACAAGTGAGTTTGCAATGGGTATGCTGCTCGATTTATCCCCTTGTTCCCTTACAACAAAGGGATAAATGATGGTTTTGCACCAATGTGTAACAAGTTAGGTAACAGTTCAAGTATGTGTTAAGAGAAGCATTAATCACCTTCACATGCAGTGCAATATTGTGTATGTTTGTGATTTATATCTGGATGAGTGCTTAAACTAAGTGCATGGATAAGTCGATGATGGCTGTAGAATTCAGCAAAAAATACAGAATATGGCTGCAGACAAGGCAACAAACTTGGTTTAAACCTGTTATAGAGAATAAGGTAAAAGTCCACATGCAGCAGACTGAATTCACTGCAGGATAGTAGTCTGTAAAACTGCTGAAGATAGGAAATGCCACTGAACAGAATGACACAAATAAAAATCCAGGGGGGAATTTCTGATTTTTCAGCACTAGTTGTAGGAACTTTTCCTAAGGCATTTGGAAAACCTTTTTTTGTTCTGTGCCTCCATCTTTGAGGAAGATTACCTGAATCTTATCTGAGGTAATTTTTTAATGTCCTGTCCGTTAAAACATTATCATTCCATAGGCTCATGTTAACTGCAGGGAAAGTTTTTTTAAATAGAAAGTTTCCTAGAAGGGAAGGAACGCTCTGTGGCATAGTTTGAAAATGTAAGTAAAAGAAAATCATTCTGTAGATCTTTCAAATAGCTCTGGTTTATGCTTCTTCAAGTCGTCCAGTTGTTCTCTTGTGACTGTTTTAATAAATATTCTGGCAGGTATTTTGATGGCAAAGAAAATCAAGTCAATATGGGTCTATTGATACAAAACAAATAGTAAGTTGCGATCATGAGTAGTCACACAAGATGTGACTCCCCCACTGCTTCTCCTCTGATTGGAGGACTAGAAAAAAAATAATGTTGTGTGTTGTTTCTTTGTTTGAATCACTTTTAACAAATATGTCTTCAAAGCAGCATTTTGGGATCCATTACTTTCATCAAACTATATACAAATAACTTCTCCACAGGTTTTTTTACTAAGTAACATTAAGAAGTTGCAGAAAACTGAAGCTTCAGGCAAATTAGGAGAGGAGTTGCAGACACTGAGAAAGGACTGATATTTCAGTTATATGAATTTGATGCAATTCAGGGGATCAAAATTAGGCATGAAGTTTTTGTATAGTCAAAAGAAAGATACAGGTACCTTTGGGCTTTTACTTCAGATGCCACTAGCACCTGAAAGAAACTCTGAAAATTTCCTGCCTACCCCCTTTGCATTTGCAAAACCACAGTCGAAGGAATTTGCTGTGAACCAGGTGTGAGTTCGTGCGTGAATGGCGAGGGTATAACAAGGGTATAACAAACTTTGTTCGAATGGAAGTGGTGCGGAGGGGTAGAAGAGTTGAAGAGGCTGAGGTTATTTTTTTTTTCACTTAGTCTCAAAAAAAATAAAAAACAAAGATCAGACCAACTTTTCTGTTAGGGAAGGAGATTTATGTGAAATGGAGGTAACTGCGTCTTTGACCTGTGGACTGGATTTCTTAATCTGGGGTTGTGAATTGCAGAAGTTGAATTCATTTTGAAACCTAGTTAGGAAATCTCTCTTGAGAATAAAATAGTATAAAGTGGAGTCCTGGTTTTATTAGAGAAGCTGCTGTAAGGGTGACTTGTTTCATGTAATTGCTAGGGGACCTCCGTCTGATCTCTTCACTTGAAGTTAATACTACAGGCTTTAATTGAGCAAGATTCCTCTTGAAGTGGTAATCGTTGTTTACATTGTGAGATTCACTTCTAGAGTTGAATACCTTGGCCTTTGTCTCAGAGAAAAATGCATTTCACACCCCTGCATACAGAACTGCTGACAGTGGCACTTACTGATCCCCTTCCAGCCTGGAGTCTCAGCACTTCCAGAATGAACTCTTTCCAGATGGTTCAAATGCGGCGATGAGCACTTTGTTCTTTCCTAAAATATACCACGCCAAAGGGTGCAATGCAGACAGCCCAGACTTCAAGTCCAAGGTAATAGGATTGGCAACCTTTAAAAAAAGCCGAATAAAAGAGAACTTACCATGTTTTCTCTCTTTCCTAGTTTGGGTCGTTATGAGTGTATTGCTTTTTTTTTTTTTTTTTTTTTTAAGCTCAGGATTATCACAGAATATCTGAAATCCTCCTGAAGCATGAACAAAAATCAATGACAGTTCCTTGCTTGAAGTAATGTTTCAACTTACAGATAGCAATTCCAGGTGTGGCAGACTTTTATGGGAGAAATGTGAAGTGGTTTGGGTTGATTTTTAAAAAACATTCAGGATGAACAAGGAAATACATGTGGGAAGAGAGTAGGCAGGATAAAGGGCAGATAAGGCAGAATATTGCCTACAAATAGCAACTTGTCTTGTACGCGTCTGAAAGCCTAGCCTAGTGTATGAGATCAGGGCAGTATGGGAGAGTGAAAGTTACTCTTGCCCATAAATGTTATCAAGGAAGAAGTATTTGAGTGATCCTGTGCTGAAAAGGAGTCTTGACATGAATGAAATAATTTGTGTAGGTTTAGTAACTGAGAGCCTTTTTGGTCTCCAGTGTCAATCTTCTTTACGAAGGTGCTGTAAAACCCTGCTGTTGCCAGTGATTTGCTGTTGCCAGTAAAAACACTTTTTGCAGAAATAAAAACCTTTGTATTTATTGATGAGACCAAAGTTGTTTTTATTTTTAAATTCCTTGAACCTTTCTGTAGCTGAGAAAACACAGAGCAGTTTGGTTGCAGATGGCAGTGATCCTCTGCATCCCCAGACTCTGAAGCAGGTTCAGTCACAAATCTGTTCAGTACTCAAAAGTGGGTGCAAAGAAACACGAAAGAAGTTCCTGCAGAAGGAGGAACCCAGTGAGAATGCTTATTTATTTATCTATTTATTTATCTGCCTTCTATTGCTAGAGGGAAGTAGTTGCTGCTGGTGATAGAGCTTTTCTTAGGGACTGCTTCAGGAAAGTGCACCAAAGCCTTGTAGTTTTGAAGAGTCATTGCTCGTCTTGGATCTTCCACTCCACTCCTACTTTGTGTTTTGCACTCTGGCTGTTAATAAAAACGCACAGCCTGATTTAAAGTAGAAATGATAAAGAACAAACTGAATATGAAGTGCATGTGTTTTGTTGGTTTGGAAGAGGGGGCTGGGGTGGATTTTTGGGGTTTTGTGGGGTTTTTTTCCCTTTTCTTTGACTTGCCTTTCTTTGCACACTCATGTTAAACTTAGAGGGTTGTCTAGGTAAGCAATTAATAAACCTGTCTTAGAAAACTGGTTCTCAATAGCAGGTAAAATTTGAAACTTCTTAAAAATGTTTCCATCCTATGTCAGATTGGCCGTTCTTGTCAGGACAGAGTCAAAGGAGGCAATGCAGGTAGTGATGGAGCCATGTCTGCTGCTGGTGTACAGGCATTTCTCTGCCTTCACTGTATTTTTGGCCTCTCAATGACATCTGTGGGGACTGTAAGCATCCCATCAAGCTTTCTATATTAATTCAGATCTCCAGTACTATGGCAACTTTACAGCACAAGGAGGAGTATGCTTATACGGTCAGAAAAGTAGTGAGTCAACAGACTGTGATGCTTGCAGTCTTTCTTTGCTGCTCTATGTTAAGCAGCAGAACAACACAGTCAAAATCCTTGCTGACTTGTGGCCAAATCCTAGAAATCTTCTCCAGTGACAGTGTTTTTGGTTTTGGCAGCCTTCACGGAACAGATAACTTGTCAGGATAAGGTTAAGGTCTTTGTACATTTATCAAGGAGTGCCATGCTGCCATTCATCACATAATTGCTACAAGTTTTGATGATGTCATGAGATTGAGTGTTAAGCCAGATTTCTTTAGTGACCTCCGTTGGATCAGATCTGAAAGGATTTTGTCTACAAGGCATTTACATTCCCTTGGGATTTGTCAGGATGATGACAAAGTATTATTGCATTTCTTTTAATGATATCTGCAGTAACAAGCTAGACAAATATAAATGCTCTCTGCAAATGGAGAGGGAAATCCTGTCTGAGAGTTGTACATTGCCTCCTGAGAAAAAGTATTTAAGTGGAAAGAACATACAATGAGTATTTTAGCTGATCCCTTTGATCACTTTGACATGCAAGATATTCGGTGTTTCTCCTCCTCTTTGAGAACATGGTATGGTATTTTCTGTACCACAGTACGGTGCACTGGCAGAGAAGAGGCTGCTCTGAGTGCCTGGTGCACGCAGGTGCGTTTTTGCCAAGGCAGAACTGATTAAAAGTCATTAATGATTAATATATGATTTGCACGTTCAGTGTTCATAGTTGGGGCTGAAACCTCTCTTATTTGACTGCAACTTGATGGAATATTCTCAGAAATGTTAAACAAAATCCTTTCGTCCTTTCTCCAATGAAAGGACTTAAAGCAAGAAAGGTTTTCCAGCTGCTGAAAAATGGAGACCACCTATATTTGATTTGGTTTCTTTAGAGTAACAGTGTTTTAGAAGGGGAGGCTGAGGTGTAAAAGTGAACATTATCAAGGCCCAATTTAAAGAAAAATAAGTAACTTCTAAAATAATAATAAAGTTTTCTCCCTGTTTCTCCTTTATAATAATTTGTAGCAAAAAGATTACTAATTTGTAGCAAAAATATTATTAATTTGAAACTTAATCAGACAACTCAGCGTCACTTTTTAAACCTGAAAAAAGAATCATGATCAGAGGACGGAGCTGTTGATTACATTCAGAAAGCAGAATAAAATTCTCTACACAGTCTCTCATACACTTTCAGATTTCATATAGACATCTTGCAGTTTTGGTGAATGCTTTGATCTGATTCTCTATTCCAAATTGCCCAGAATCACAGTCCTGAGCAGGAAGGGAAAGAAGGTGCACACACAGCAATGCAAAAGGGTCAAAATAGCAGCCTTGCTTCTGTTGACAAAACAAGCAAAAATTGAATCAAGTCTGCTTCTATTACTTGATCATAACTGTTATAGCTCCTATCAGTATGCCTTTTGGCCTTGGGTTTTCCATGCTGATTTCAAGTCTTGATTTACATGGCATAAAAAAAAAAAAAGAATCAGTATCAGTCTGTATAGCGTCTCTACCCTTGTACACTGTTTGTATGTTTTATGTGTCACCCATCCAACAGGGAAAAGGAAAAACATACGGTAGTTTAATTGTGTATGACTTCCTAAAATTGCCTCCTGGGCTGCTATTCCTTAGTTTGTGATGCAACTCCCACTTCAACATACTGTTTGCAGAATCAGTGCTTCACTGAACTGCTAAATAAAGATTTACTCTGTCCAATTGGACTCTTTCAGCAATGTAGGTATCGCATTGACACTTATGCTGTGTGGGACAGGTCAGGCCATCCACAGCAGGTTCAAAAGAAGTTGTGGTCTTCTGAGCTTCAGCCACTGCGGTACCCAGGCTTCCCAGGTCCACCCTGGCTACGTATTACAGAGATGGATTGGGGAAGGGGAAGGGGAATGTCCCCTCCACATGGCAGTTTAGGTATTTTGGTGATGGTATAGGAAACAGACCTGTAAGAGAAAGAAACTGCTAGTACGGCTGCTTTTGTCTCAGGCTGGATTTTTAAGTCTGGAGTACTGACCTGCTTTCTGTAGCACCCTTGGGCTGCGTCCATCCAAATAAAAGGGGGGGGGGAGGGGGGGAGAACTATTTGTAAATTCATCCTAGCAAACTTAGAAATTATATTTTGGTAGACATTTGAAATATTTAATTTCAATTGTTGTATTTCTCTTCCTTAATGCACACTTTTTTCTTTTCCTCCTTTAAACTATTGATGAATACTATTCATCCAAAAATATTTCTCCAGTGATGATTTCTTTCAAGAGCACTTCTGTTTGCAGCCAAGGTAAATAATTTTATCTTCTTGCTGTTATGGCAGTGACAGATGATATTTTCTTTTTCTTTTTATTTAGACACCTTACATTACCCAGCTCACTGAGGTAAAAAAGACCCTTCTTCACATGTCGAAGTTTCAAAGCACTTGATGTCCTCAGAAAAGATACTACGTTATGTGTTGTCATTTTCCCTCCATTTTTTATCATTTAACTATAACCACCTTTTGCATAAGGTTATTTCTGAAAGCTATAAAAGGAAGAAAAAATGGTCTGTTTTGGCTGAGATGAGAGAGGCTGTTTTCTAATGAATGTTTGTATTAAAACTACTGTGCTTGGACTGCTTCTGCAGTATGAGACAGCTGAGCTGTATGTATAATATATCAGGAAGGATAAACAATGCACATTTTAAACTATACCTTGATACTGCTGAAGAAGATGTGACCATCTTATCAGAAGGACTTGTAGCACTTGAGCCAGAGAGCCTGTTGATGTGGTAGCAAGGCGTCTGAGGTCATGTCCTGTTCCCCCAAAGTTACTCATTTAAAATTGCCCAAATTCCTTATATATCTGAATTTGTTGGTTACTGAATTTTGGTTCTGCTGCTTTCTAAGCTTCTATCCTCGGTCAGGTTGCCTTGTTTTGGAAAGGATGGACTTCAGGGTGAGGGGGCTCCAGTCTCCACTGCTGTGAGGATGACAAAGACAAGCTATCTTGTCTCCCCAGACCATACCAACTAGTTAGGTTTTGCTGTCAAATCCCTGGGAAATGTGTTTTCCCTATAAAACAGTACCTATTATAAATTGGTGCGTTTTCTTTGGGTACATGGAATAAAACACAAAAAAATTTATCCTTTCACGTCAACTTGAATGTTTTCATTTTTCTTGGCCATCAGAAGGCCCCCACAAGTGTTTTTAGTCTGATGTAATTTCATCTAACGTAATTGGCTTGATTTTAATGGTTGCAGCTAAACCTTCTTGAAACCTCTTCATAAACATTTTTAACAGGCAAGAGGGCCCTCTGGCACAAGGCTGACCAAAATAAAGAAGTTGCAACTTGGAGAATCTCATACATGCCTACTCCTTTTCTTTAAAAATGCCTGGGTTTTGGCTTGCGGGTATTATTTGACAATGCAGAATGGGAAAGGAAGGGGAAAAAAAGTAAAAAAAGTAACTGTATCTTATCTCCAGTGCTGTAAATATTGTTTAAAGGAGAGTTCCCATTTTTTCACTGTGGCTTCAAAGTCCCTCACTGCCTGTGTTTTGAGCACTTAAATAGTAAATCAGCTGCAGTGGGATTTTTTTAGGCTTTTGTGAGTTTAGTTCGAAGATAAGCCACACTGCCAGAAGTTGTAGGTGCTAAGTTTATTTAGCCTGTGTTTTCATGCCATTTCTATACATGTCACCAGTCACCTCAGCAGCAGGAGAAGCAAATGAGAACTGAGAAACGGCAGAAAGAGGTGACAGGGGAAGCCTCGAT
>NW_009600998.1:67446-67733 GCF_000690535.1 Cariama cristata
CACACACAGTGTGGCTCAGGCCTGAGCTCTTGGTAGCTACTAGAAATTTCAACTGTGCCGCTGGAAATAGTGCTCGCATTGCAGACATAGCGCATGCTACGTAAACATATATGTATAAAAAACCTATATAATACTTTTCTGCTACCATAAAGTAAGACAATATGTGTTTATTGCTTTGAAGAAGGACACAGTTTCCTCGCTGCTGGGCAGCATTTTGCCCGTTCTGGTGAGGCTGAGGGGCTGGGCGGTGCCCTGGGCTGAGGGGGCCGGAACCGGCGGGGAACGGC
>NW_009600998.1:67788-69385 GCF_000690535.1 Cariama cristata
TCACTGAGTACAAGTACCTGTCACTTGCCAAAACGTTTGTGACAGTTTGTACTGCAAATATTTTAGGAATTGAGCTCGGTCCTCAGACCATGAGCCTTCTTTCACAGATTTCCAGGGCTCTGGCACCTGGACTACGTTTGATTCCCTCAGAGTTGCAAGGAAAACGTCTTGTCTGCAAATCTACTGGTGAGCGGTGGCAAACACCTCTTGGACTGTCATGTCAGGTGAGTTTTTGGTCTATTTGCAGGCTTTCTCCTGTCAAAGTGACATGGGTATTTGATAGTATGCGTTAGTTCTTCTTCTCCTAATAGTTAACATGCCAATATTTATTTATTTTTAATCACGTGAGCATATCTGGTGGATAGGCTGCGAGTGTGCATCCATGCCTCTGAGGGGTTTTGTGTTTTAAAAAAAAAACAAACAACAAAAAACAAAACCACCTCAAACAAACAAAAAAATCCCACTAAACCAAAAAAAAAACCCCAAACGACAAAAAACAACAAAACCCCCACAAAACCAAAAACAACCCCACCCCCCAAAGCCGACCAAACCCCCACGAATGCCTGCCTTGTCATGAAGTGTGATCACCTGCAACATCCACAAACAAAAGGAATGTTTTATGAAGTTGACTAAGTAACACTTTAAAAATCCAGTTTCTTGGCTACAGTTGTAAGGAAGGTAAATCTGTAGGAAATGGGAGGTGGTTAGTTTGGCTGTAGGGAGAACAGCACGGATGATGGAGACTGCTAAAGACAACCCAGGATGCGAAAATAATGTGTGATAGGCATTACAAGCTGCATAATGTTTTCGACAAATGAAGATAATTAAGCTCACTGTGGGGAATAATTTCTAGGCTTTGGGGATCTTAAAAGTGGTTTTCTCTTAATTCATAGATTAGACTAATTTTTGTAGTTTTTTCTCGAAAGAAATCTGACTTCTTTAATATGGCACGCTGTTACCTATACAAGGTTTTTTGTGAGGTATGAAACAGATGCATAATTACCCGTTGCACATTGTATTACGGAGCAAGGCTGTACCTGGTTTTCCTGTTTTCTGATGGTGGACTGGTGGAGTTGCAGTTCATAATCTGAACGTCTTTCCTATGCTGTGGGTGTGACTTGAATACTTAGAGGAGCCCTAGTACATATGGAATAGTTTTAGACAAATTTGTCTTTAGCAAATCTAGAAGTATTGTATAGAAAAGCTAATGTGTTTTTCATATCCTTTTCCCTAACTCAAATCTCAACTTGTTTTTCCACCACTACCCTTTTATAACATCTTCCCTCCAACCCATCCCCCAGCTTGCTTTCTTTAAGTTATTGTTCATTACCCTCCCAGCACGACGTTCATACAGTCCTTGACATGTGGTTGGGTGGTAGGTTGTGCTGATGAGCACTTACACATGTGAACTTTCCTTTCGGTATCAACATTTTTGGTAAAGATTCTCCAGGGAAGAAGAGCACTTTTGTGAGGCAGTTGAGGCTCCCAGACCCTCAGCTCTGCGGCCCCAGCAGTTTCCCATACTGGACCAGATTTTCTGTCCTGGTCAGGATCCCCTTCCTTGCATGCTCCTGTTTGCAGCTGGTTTTATCCATTC
>NW_009600998.1:69416-70792 GCF_000690535.1 Cariama cristata
GGCTCCTCACTGAAAGCTCTTCAGTCCCACCCTGAGTTGGGCTGCTGTTAGGTTCAGGGATTGAACTGAGCTTTCTGAAATTTGTGCTCTTTTGAGACTATGTGAGGGAGGACAGAGCTGAGGAAGCTCGTTTGGGTGCCAGGAGCAGTATAGCCACGTTAGCACATGGCTATAATAGAGCCAGCTCAGAAGCTGTAGGCAGTGTAGCTGGATTTTATCCTCCTGAGCAGGCTGAATTAGTCTCGGGAACTGTCTGGCTGCCTTTGGTTGAGGGAATGATGCAGATTGATGCCACATCATAGTATTTATTTCACTGGTGCATCTCTGACCTATATCAGTGAGTAAGCACGAAATCATTAACTTTTCTCAGCAGAACTTTTGTGTTGATCCCTTCCCAAAGCTCTTCTCCTTTCCTGGGTCTGGGGGCACACATATCCTCTCTGATACCTGATTGGTTTTGTGCTACACGGATGCTACAGAGCAATGAGGGTTTATTGGCATTAGTGTTCTAGATACTGTGACTCTCAACTTGTTATGCTTTGTGGCTAGTGTTAGTGCTATTTCTAAACAACTATGTAACTTTCAATCTGAATGAACCATTTTTATTAAAAGAAATTTAAAAAATCAGTGGTGTGTTTTAGTTTCCTCTACATGTTTGGGAGAGAAAAAATAATTGCTGTGTCCCTGATTGTTACAGAACTGCGTGAAGGTATTGCCGCTACTGCTTTCAACTTTTACCCACTGAAGTTCGTTCTTTCATACATGTTCTCGGTAGAGCACCAGATTTTAGGGGGAATAGGATTCTTCTCCTACATGTTTTATTTTCCTGATACCAAGTGGAGTAGTGATGTTAATAAAGCCTTGTTTTATTCTTTTACAATGCTCTTAAGTTGGGGTAACCTTGACATTCACTTCTGGGACTTGGTTCGTTTTCTAAAGTTAAATGGCTATGTTAATTAACCAACAACTTAGGCTTCTTTACCGAATTCGGTAAAATCAGCTTTTTTGCTGTTAGAAGACCTAAAATGAGACTGACCCAATTGCTGTTTCCCTGAACTAATTTGGAAAGGGAACCTTTAGTGCTGTAGGGCAAACTTTGGTTTATTGCAGTATTTTATGTATTCCACTAACTTCTTCACTTGTCTAGCAATGCAGAGGCAAAACAATGGCTACCCTTGGATTAATGTCCAAGATTTAAACAAGGTAAATAAAATCTTTAAAAAGAGAAGTATGGTTGATACTTAGCACAAGCCTAACTCTGATATGCTTCAGGGATTCCTCTGAATTCCTGTTCCTGAAAACGAAAGAATCACTCTGTGGCAGATGCAGAGGGATTTTCCTGTGTGGAATGAAAAAAACAAACCCACCTTAATTAA
>NW_009600998.1:70803-76196 GCF_000690535.1 Cariama cristata
GAAATCTACAGGGAGTCAGAGGAGCTTCACTGCAGTTGCCAGCTGTGGAATTTGAATTTTGGGCGCTTATCCATAGAAATCTTTGGAGTTTTGTGGACATCTTGTGTGTTGTTTTTTCCCTCCCTTTAATTAATGTCATAATGTGGTTTTAAATAATGTCCTCAGTGGTTTTAAACTGGTGTAATTCCATTCCCTCCCTTTAATTAATGTCATAAATACGATCCTCAGTGGTTTTAAACTGGTGTAATTCCACCCTGAATTGAGTGTCACAATGGCTTCCCACCTGCATGTGTTCAAGGAGTGTCAGAATGGACCGGGACAGAAAATGAGTAGTTAGAGGTTTAGGTGCAGGCAGTAAAATAACAAGTCTAGGATGGCTTGTTACTCTTTTTCTAAAGATAGACTTAGATTTTTTTTTGTTTGTTTTAGGGAGGAGAGGAAAGAGGAAGTATCAAAAAAATCAGGTGAGGGAGGTCTATGAGATACTATCATTAACATTTTTGCCTTCTATTATAGGAATTATTGAAAGTTAATCACCTCCTCTGTGCAGTAGTTATTGGTACAAGCTGGCTTTTAATGACAGTCAAATTAAACTGTTTTTCCACATCCAAGGATTCCCTTAAAAAGAAAGAAGGTGGGTGGAGGGGGTGAATCAGCTGCAGGCCTCTTGCTTGCTTTCCTCCCTCCTCCCTGTTTGCATTTCTCTCTCTCCGCTTTGCCTCCAGCCATACGTACTGCAGCTACTTACTTTGTGTCTGCTCCACAGGTATTGTATTCAGACAAGCTCTGTCAAACTACTTAACCTCCTTTCACTAAAAGCTCTTCGCATATAAGTAATGTACAGGCAACGTTTTGGGTACGGTTCACATTCAGAGTTTAGATACAAGTGTGATTACTGTGGCTGGGATGCTCATGCTTGGTTTTGTGCATAGCTGTCTAATTTCATTAATGCAGTGCTCCCAGAATTTCCATCTGCAGTTCAGGTAGGGGTGTTTATGAATTCATCAGTCTGTATAATGCACATGTGGACATGACAAACCTATTCTTTTCACCCTGATAAAATGCTGAATGTTGTCAGTCTTTATTCATAAGCAGTATTCCATCCACTTAGTTACTGGTGTACGGTTTGGTGCCGTGAAGGCGGCTAGTTGTAGAATGAAATGGCCCAGCCATTGGCGACATGAAGTGAATTCTTCCTGTTACTTCCCTGTTTCTTTGGTCCCTTTCTGGTTTTATTTCTCTGCTACAAATCATTTTCCCAATTATACTTTTGAAGTGCACTCCAGGCAGCTTTTTGTTTCCCATAGTTTTCCCATAGTTTTCAGTTTAGTAGTTTACGGAGTTTGGAACCTCATGCTGAAATTTGTCCTTTCAGCCTGAAGCCCCTAATATTCTATAACTATTTGGTTGAACTCAGTAATTACAGAAAATAACCTCTGTAATTTTACAGTATCTTCCTCTCTCAGTGATTTCCCAATGTACTTGTCATATATGCAGTTTTACTATGAAGTTGCTGTGGACATCTGTCCAATTTATAGTTACTGTTGCCTGGTGCTAGCAAAAAGAGGAATAATTAGGTTGTGTAGGGCAGATGGGGATTGTTTCAAATTTGGTAAGCTGGTGGAGATACAAAGTGGAATTCTGGTTATCCAAAGTCAACAATAAATCTCTTATTAATCTTAAAGCAGTGTTTGACCCAAATGTATTAAATAATTTTTTCAAACCCATGGAAGTAAATGAGATTTTGGGATCAGCCTGTACTTGTGGTTATTTGATTTCATGGGAAATAAAAATCCTGAGGCTTAGCAAATGTTTGGATTTTTTTTTCTAGTGAAATAATGAATGTTAAGTCAAGAAATGTGAATTGTTTGTAGTACCCTGCTGACAAGTTTCAGACATCTAACCACAAGATAGAAGGAAATGCATCATGTGTTGATCGAGCAGAACAAGGAATGACAAAATAGGAGACTCGGTGCAAACATTTTGCTAATCTCAGCTATGTGGTAAGTGCTTGTGAATATTGCATACGTTTGTAGTTAATTAGCTAGCTTCCTGAATTATACAATGAGTTGTATTATTGTAGCCACTCTGAGACCAGGACTAGAGTTTCAAGGTGCTACCAGGGAATACAAATGAAGGTTTCTTGGAGGAGGCTGGCAAGTTAAACAAGAACAAAATCCCCAAGGCTGTTCTCTAAGCCTGACTGAAGAGGCAGGAGTAACAAACAGATGATGAGACAGTGGACAGTGTCCAGCAATGTCCAGGCTTTACATCGGCTGAGTAATGCTGGACAGTGGCTTTTCCGCTCCAGCAGCATCAACTGTGTTAATTTTTGAAGGTATTTTCATAAAGTGCTAAGGAGGTATTTGAAGGGAAACTCAATACAGTATTCATCTGAAACTGTGAACCCTTCCGTCTCCCCAGGAAAAAAAACCCAAACCTTGTTAATACAAGGAGAAGGGGAAACAATCCCAGAAGTCTTTGTGGATCAATAGTATGTTGAGGTAAATGAAATAGAGGTTTGTTGATGTTCCTGGGGTAAAAGTTGTATAAACTGATATGCAAAGAAAGAATTTACTCTGCCAGGAACACTTTAGGCACTACAATGCATTCAGTTGCATTTGCAGTTGAGTTACACATCAGGTAAATCATCTTCGAACCAGTGTCTTTTGCTTTACGGCTCTCCAAAGAACACTGTGACAAAGTTGCATCGGGGCAGGATTATACTTTTCCCCCTTAGAGTTTTGGATGCTGTTCCATTTTTTATTACTGAAGGGCAGTTCCTTGAAGTGTGTTACATGAAGTGTTGCGCAGGCATTGATATGCCACCACCAGCGACAGAAACGTTAGGAGAGATGTTTTAATTCATCCCCTGAGGCATTTCAGCATATGCTCTTTCTAAACTTGGTCAGGTAAGTAGAAGGTAATGCTAGGCAAAATGTCAGTGCTTTACCTAAACTAGTCTATCCCTGGCTGTGGTTGCTGGTGGACTGCCTTGTTACGAGTGCCTGATGTCAAAGATCAAGCAAACACAGCAGCAACTCTGCAAGTCAGTCTGTACCTCATCTGGGATGAAGCTTGCATACCTCTATTCATTTGGATGCATGGCAGGGGGCAGTGGGTGGGGATATTCACCGCATACAGGGAAATCTTCATTTGAAGTGACTTCAGTTCCATAACCTTCTCTAAAAAAGAACAGGAAAAATAAGTTTAAACCCCCAAAACACAAGTGATGATGACTAAGAAAATGTGTCTGGATGAATAAAGTGTTATTGTAAAATACAACCTAACAGCAGAAGTCTACAGTTAAAATGACTTGAAACTGCACAGCTCTAGTAAAGTTCCAAGTGTCAAATTAACATTTCTGTTTTATTTCCAATTTCAATTCCTGTACTTTACATTATAACAGCATGAAAGTGCTATTAAGAAGAGCAGAGCCCAGATGTTGCTGCTGATTGTTATTGTTTATTGTGCAGAAGGAAAATAATACCTGATTTCTGTTAGAAAACACTGTGGAGATAAATGCAAGCATCAGAATTGAATTTAAATGATATTGCTACAAGTATGATGCATTTTCCCTTTCCCTAACCCCCTATTCCCTAAACCCCCTATAATGCTCCTAGTACAATATTTTACAGTCTCTGTATAATGCAACTTTTCTAAAGTCTGAGAGATATTTATAGTTATGTACTTTTATCACTCAGAGCAACTTTAAAACAATCTACCAGCAAGAAGACTTGCTAATAAATAGTATCTTGCCTATATAGGCAAGAAAAAAAGTAATTCTTCCCCCTCTTTGGTGACTCACTGACACAGTTAGGCACAAGATATTATACACTCATCTCTCTATATAAACAGACATGTATGATGCAAATGCCTCTGGGATAAATGTAAGTAATTATTGGCTTTTGGTGGAGACCAGATATGATGGTGATCAATTTAGACTGATTCCGATTTTTGGTTGTCCTAGGCATATCCCAACAGTCATTTATGCTGAATCTGTTAATATGCTTTTAATCATAATGTATTTTCAAGTAGTTTAAAAAGTGACCCTACTATAGGAATTATTGTTTGCTGTTAATATAAGACATCTCTGAAGACAACTTGCTCTTACTGCATGGTTATCGCAGGTAACCTCCTGTTTTCTGACAGGGAGACCCTCTAGAACAATTGAACTTTCCCGTGTAAAAAAATGTGTGCTTTACACTGCTGACCCTGGCACTGTTAGTTATAGTGATTAATTCTGCTTGGCTAAGGGTGTGCAAATGCAGGCACTGAAGCTCATTGTACACCCACTTCTCTGATATCCCCTTAGAAAAAACATCCTCCTGAAAAACCTTAAATCCTTCTTCCTCCTTTCTGGTGATTGAAATTGGCATTCCAAACATGCGAATTTGTGTGCAGTGTTTAAAGGCTGTGGATGTGCATGTAGGACATGCCCTTCGTCTTGACACGCATGGCTTGCTCTGTCATGGTATAAGAGTCACTTTGGGTTTGTGAGTCATTGACTGGCTGTAATTAATGTACATGTGTATATACCAAACATAATGGGGAGAATGTCAGAGGGACAAGATGACACTCTCGTGTGACTCCGGCAGCATTTCCCATGAAATTGTTGGTGGTGACATGGTTTCTGCAAGGTACTTCTGCTACTGGAAAAGTGACCAAATGGCCAGTAACAAATCAGTATGCTCTGTCTCTAACTGCAACTCCATAGCATCTCACTGAACTCTGCTTGGCAGTGTGCCCAGAAGACCTAGGGATAAGGTGATGTTTTAAAAAAAAAAAAAAAAAAATTCGGTATGTCCCAAACGTGCACACCCCTTGCACTGGGCAATGCATATCACCCTGATGGGGAAAACAGGGTATTTTACTCTGTTAAACACAACCATTTCAAGTAAGTTTAATACTAAATTACACTTTCTACTTAGCTCACAGGTTCATGTGAAGCATTGGTCAGTTCCTTCTTTTCTCCTGTTACTTTGGCTACCTGAGGACAGTATATTGTTTTATACAGTGCAGGCTTCCTTTGGACAATGGGGGTGCATGAGCTGCAGTGGGAAATACAGGACTGTGAAGGCACTTTGAGTTTTACTGGAGCTTGCAGCTTGTCTCAATGGACTTGGCTTAAAAATATATTAAAAAAAAAAAAAATAAAAGAAAAGGTTTTTCCCATTCGGTGAACCTCATGAGACTTGTATTTGTTCCTGTTTTACTTTGGGTCAAAAATGATGTTTGCTTAGGTTTTTTTTCCTAGAAAAAAACTAAAGAAAGAGCTTGCACTAAGGAATAGTGTGATGAGAGAAAAGAATGATTTAGCTTCAAGTCTCCGGTGTAATAACTTAAATCTGGATCTTGAGGTGATCTTGACTTTAATGGTCACTTGGCTACTT
>NW_009600998.1:76206-94734 GCF_000690535.1 Cariama cristata
TTTTTGGTTTTGTCTTGAAATTCTGTTTGATGCCTAAAGGCTTAATTTAAAAAAGTAACGGTATGTTGGTAGAAAAATCTCTGGATTTAAAGCTGCTGCTTTTTTTTTTTTCTTTTGATAAATATAGCAGAGGAATTGGTAGGAGAAAAGAAAACCCTAATGGGTATAACAATCTCGCTGAGGAAAATAAGGGCTACAAGTTCCCACGCTAACTTCCAGGAGAAGGTATACCCAAGAAAGGAAAAACAGCATTTAAATGACTTTGAAAAGTCAATTCTCTGTATGGCAAAATTGTTAAGTGCATTTTGTTCTACAGAATCTATGAATATTTCAATTTTTCATCTTGATTTAGGATAAAAATAGATACTGAATTATCAAAATTTGCCACTGGGCAGCAGATCTGAATTTCAGCCAATTCTGCTAAGTACCCAGCAATGAAAGGTTTCTTACAGGCTTTCTTCAATATTTCTCATTGTGCACGTGCAAGGAAACACGATCTTGAGGCTTAGAGATCATCAAGTAATAGTTTGTTTTTTTCCTAGTGAAAACTTCAGAGGAAAATATACCGAGAAGCCCAAAATGTTATGAAAAATAGATATTTTTTTTTAATTGGGGGAAAAAATGACTACAAATCTAAACACAGGAAAACTTTTATTAGATTTTTCCATGGGGATCCTGACTATTCTTGACTAAAATTAATCTTTGTTTTTTACAAAGACTTCAATTTGTAGCTAGAGAGAATCTCATTGAAGATCAGCTTTGAAAAGTCTTCTGTTTGAATGGTGCGGATGGTGGTGTATTTAGTGGCACTCCTCCTGAGTGTTACAGCACTGGAAATGTAAAAGTCATGCCGATTTTCATGAATAACTTCCTTATAATAATAAAAATAATAGGCAGATTACCTGTGTTCTCTTCCATTCTCTTGCAATGGATTTGCTTTGTGGTCAAGCCCTTTAACTGGCTGTGAAAATGGACTGTATTTACCTGCATCATGGCTGTGTTACAGAACAGCTGCATGCAAACTGAAATCTAAAGCTGCTATCGCAAATCTTCACCAGCTGAGAAATACTTTGGCATTTAAAGAGAAATCTGTTGTTCCCCCATGGGCTTTATTTCTGCTCAGACCACGGAATGAAGCTGGTTTTGTCAGATCTCTTCTATTCCATTGAAGCTGTGAATAGGTAACACCACTTGGATATCAGACATATGAAATCTTGGAGTCAGAAATTCCTGACTAAATTTTCATGTGAGGATCAGCTTTGATTTGAAAGAAATATTCTTTATGCAACCTATACCTGCTTTTTTTTTGAGTTCATTTCCCTTCTGTCTGCTGTGTACTAAAGAGATCGCGTAACTGCACATTTCTATCACATCAAATGATTCTTCCAGTGGTCTTCCCGTCCCCCCGCCCCAAATAAGTTTCCATTAGCAGGTCTGTGATGGTGCGTTTGTCCCTGACACTTCCTCTCACCCACACCATCTTGTAAGGGAGACTTTGAACTGGCTGTTGATGTTTTGGTGATGTAGGATAAGATCAGTATAACCAAACTTACACCCATTAGAGTCAGGAGATGTGTCAAGCTGGCGGAGCTCAATGCTCAAGTCACTGAAGCATCACAGCTATATTCTCTCTGCTCAGTGCCTGAGTTTTATAGGAGTAAATCTTGACTTTGTGTTTTCAAGAATTAGTGTTTTATTTGTGGAGAATTGTGACATTTTGGATAGAAAAGAAATTGAGAACAGAGATGGAGGTTTGGATATCTCCAGTTATCAAGCCTGACAACACACCATGGTCTTCCTCCCTCGTGAACTGCCACGATGCAGTTCTGGAGAAAAGTGCAAAGAGAGTGCTGGATAGGTGGTGACGTGGGATGATACACAGCTCCACAAAGAAACGCAGCAAGACCTACGGAAACAAATCCTCCCTTTCTCCCAAGAAAAGGTGTCATCTTAAATGCTTTTCCCAGAGAAATGTTAAATTGAAATCCTAATTTTTCCATTACTGGAACTTTCTCCATCCTGTCTGTGGAATGGTGGGAGTAGTGATGAACCACCTTCTTCCCACACTGATGCCTGAGATCTCTGAAATGTAACTCTCGGGGAGATGAGAGAGGAGGATGAAAGGCAGCACCACTTATCCAAGTTCTTCTCAACTAAGGAGTCACCGTGTAAATAAGTTGTCTGAATTGAAACGCTGATTTTTATCAGCCTAAAGAAATTCCATCTCTCATTCATTCTTTGTTCTTGGATATGTGTGTTTGTAGTTTATGTAGGTGTTCCTATTTAGACATGGCTTGGTCAAGTAGGAGTTGTTATGTTGTTGTAGTGGTAAAATATGAGTGAGAAAATGCCTCCTCTTTTCCTGGTCCCTGCTGTGTTAACTATATGCTGTGCAATGTTCTGGTGCCTCCACAATGCCTTCAAACCAATGCCTAGGTGGCTGCTTTTAGTTCTAATTCTCCGTTGTCTCACAGCATCGTTGATTTTTTTTCTTTTTTCTTTTCTTGAACTGTATTAGACTCTTTAGGTATTTATATTGCTGCTCATTTTTCACGTGCAGCTTACAGATCGTGCATTATACAATTGGTGAAAAGCAGTAGTAATTTCAAATGCATTGGGATTTTGGGGTTTTTTTTGTATGTTGCGATATTGCATGCAGCTAACAGGGCTTTCCTACTATAGTTATTCTGAGTGAAACGTGGTGGGGAATGGGAAGCTTCCATTGAAGCTCAGCAGAGATGGGAAAAAGTCTCCAATTTCCAGAAAAAATTATGACCTGGAAGAAATCATTCTAGATTCCCAAAGTAACAGTCTAAAGTTACCTTGTGGATGTCCTTGACATATTCTGTCAAGTCCCCCCAAAAAATCTATCTGCAACTATGAAAAGGCAGTGGATTTAAAAAACATGGAGGAGGAAAAAAAAAACACAACCAAAGAAAAACACAAGAAACAAAACCAAAAATCCACCCACACCAGAAAATGTGTAAAAACTAAATATGTGGATTGGAAGTGATTATGTAAATGTTGCCCTTCGCACTCAGTCCTATATATAATTACTGTCTAGCACTGAATTCCAACTACGTGAGTGCATTAGAAGTAACCAAAATAAGCAAAGGTGAAAAGAGATGACACGTTTTCTACTTTGATAAAGTAGATTTACTTGTACTCACTGAAAATTCACTATTTAAAATGTCTTAACATCACAGCCAGATTTATAGTGTGGTTTCCTATACCTACTTCCTGGTGTTCTGCTGAGAGATTATCTCGAGTCCTGACACATCAAATCATGTTACTAGTGTTCTTGTTAGAAAAGAACAACATCTTGAACTCCATTGCTAAAATGGCTATTTTTCTGAGACACTGATGCTAGTATAGGGTGTGTTTGTTTTAAATAAAAGGTATCTAGAAAAATGCACAAACTGCTTCACATATTAAATGAAATATAAAGCGATATATGTAGCTCTACCTCTCTCCAGATGGGTAGGTATAAAGCAAGAAGTATGTAAATGTAGATGAATTTGTATACACGCACATGTTCCATTTTATCTTTTGGAAGCTAAAACTTTGCGTTTACTTTTCTAAAGACATTTCCATATGCACATCTTTATGTGTCCATGTTAATAGGTACTTGGCTTATTTAAATCAGAGGAAGATGCATGCTAAAAATGAGTTGAAGAAGTGTTTTTTGTCTTGTTTGGAACATCCGAAGTCATTGTGGTTAGGGAGCTAATCCTGGTGGTGGGCTGCCTCCTCCATCAGAGGAGAATGTTTCAGCTGAGACATCCTTTTTGGCACACTTGATAAGATTTTTTCCTGGCATGTTTCTGTCTTGCTAGGAAGATGCCAAGTGCTTGTCAGCTCTTTGCATTACTGTTTGCTTCAGAAATCAGTTGGGGGGGTTACCAAGGACACCTACTGAAAATTTAGCACTCTGATTTTGGAGTTGCGGGGTAGGTGCATGCCATCCTCATGCTTCAGACCTTCCTGTCTGTGCTGTACTTCAGGAAGGAGAAAATGCTTGTACTGTCTGCTGTTGCCGTGTATTTCAGTTCTTGCTGACATTTAATAGGAACTCAGAAGGGATTCCTTCCCCTGTGTCTTTGTTACCGGTACCAAAGCCAACACAGCTGCATACTCAGGGTCCGCCTTGTATTCTGTAAGATTTAGCCTGAATGATGGAGACGTCTCAGCGGTAGTGAGAGACAGACAGCTATTGTGCAGATATCTTAACCGGTAAATCTAAGTAGACCTTTGCTGGGACTGGGGGAAGCAGGAAAGGAAAGAATTTCTGAAAGGAAATAAAAACAATGCAGGGCAGAGGAAACACTTTGGGGGGAAAAAAAAAAGAGTGTGGTAGACAGTTCTGGGCAGTTCTTTCATTATTATTGTACAGTGCTGCTGACAACATATCTGTCTTTTTGCACATTTGCAATATACTACCATAGATTTTGAGCCAAAGAGCATCATCTGTAAACATACTCCAGATACATCTTTCGGGGTCAGAATTTTCCCTAGGTAGCAACGTGAGACGTTATCATAGTGTAAGATGCTAATCTTGTAGTCTTGTCTTATATCCAGGCAAACTCTGTCTGAAAGCAGAGGGAACGCACCACACAGACAGGGCTGACTTTCATCTCTTAATATTCTGCAAGAACAGTCTCAAACATTATCAGAGTTGTATCTTTTGGGGTAGCATCTGTCAGAGTAAGCATCGTACTCACTAAGGAACTTGCAGTTTTAGCAGGTAGGAACATTTTTACAGCAGAAGGGATGTATATGGCAAATAAACTGAACTGTTACTGTCATCAACCCTGCTATTAGGATTGCTATTGGTAGATATGGAACGGAAAAGAAAAATAAATGAGGGATTACTTCCAGCTTTTTCCTTTCAGATGGAAAACCAGATAATGAAGTTCACACAATAAGACTTTGAGTTTTCTTCATTTTATTTGAATGTTCAATATCACTTTGGTAGAAATTCCTCATGGTTGGTTTTTTTTTTTAATTTATTTGGTATACTCACAAACTGTATATAATAATCACTTTTGTAGATCCACAAAATCCTTTCTCAGCCAATGAAGGATTAAAAGCAAAAGTTGTTACTGGGCAGTGAAATTAGAGTATCTGTGCTGTTGTTATCCTTTCGTGTTTCGCCTTTTTCAACCTTTCTTATATTTCTATCTTTAATCCCCTTCTCCTCAATTTACTCTTGGAGGCAGTGGGAATGGCTTATAAAAGGATGATCAAAGCATGAAGGGAACAATTGTCTCTTTTGGTTTTGAAGTCTCACCTCAGTATCGCGAATGGGCTAGGAACCGTTTTTGGTTAAGACCTAAGTGCCTGTGTATAATTTTGTGGTTTGTCAGTGGTGTGTGAGATTGTGCAAGTCAGACCACCTGCACTCCCGTAGGCCCTATTATGCTCTGTTATGCCTCCCTGACATCCACTCCACAGACATTACATTGAGTTTAAACAGGTATAACTTACTGCAGGAATATTGGACTCCAAATTTACACCTTCCCCTTGATACCTTCCTTACAATTCTTATCGAAGACTATGAGATGAGTACAGTGAGAAGTCTACCCACATCCCACACCCTCTGTTACTTGTGAGCTAACTTACCCTCTTTCTTACACCACTACATTTAACTCAGTGATGAAAAAAAAAAGAAAAAGAAAATTGCAAAAACATGACAAACATTGTTTTCTCAAAAAAATCATCCAATAAATCTACCGTTCACTGTATCCAGCTGTCCCAGGATAAAAGGAATGCAGAGGTTGTTTGCTATGACTATGGGGCAAGGAAGGAATAAGCAGAAGTTGCGTTTCTGTGTTCCAAGGGAACAGCGAAGTAAATCCTGTGTGTTGGCGGCAGGGGGAGGGATACCATAACCTGTCTGTTCCCAGAACTTGTGACCAGCATCTGAAGCTTGAGAAAGTGGTGTCCGCAGTGGCTGTTTGACAGCGAAGTGGCTGAAAGTACCACAGGAGAAGTTGGGGATTCCAGAGGTTTTTTTTTTCATGGCATCTATCAAAGGCTTTTAAGGGATAAGAATCATAAAGAGGTGTGAAGTGAGATATGAAAAAGTACTATTTATAAAAACCTACCAAATGATACTTATTAGCTATATTTGGATTAGCCTCCATTTAGATTAGTCTGAGACCATCAAGGATTACTTTCCGAAAGCAGAAACTCAGAAGAAAAAAACTCTTGCAATTATATTTTGGAAGATTCCCCACCCCCCATATTTAAATGCTATTTTTGTTGTCTTTTTGGAGACTGGGAGAAGTCATCCACTTGACTCTCGTGGCAAGCTGTTGATGGGTATGGCTCCTCTAATTTGTGATGCCATGTTGGCATGAAGAAAGGATTAAGGCTAATTTAGTAATTTATTTTATGAATATAAAATACCTGTCACTACAGCACTAGGTAACAGCAACCGTCCATAAGCACTTGCAGCGGTGTTGTGTGTGATAGCTAATCAATTTGCGTGTGATACAAACTGAATAGACCTGTCAGATGCACCTTCTGCTATCCCCAAGGTAATCTTGTGCCCCACATTTCCTATGGATGCCAAGGAAGTGGACCCTTAGATATTCCCAGGTGTGTGTGTGTTGTCTAGTTTTAACACAAGCACACGGCAGATGAATGCCTCCAGTGCAGGACAGTATTTTCCAAGGGCACAGCACACGCTTTGTTGAGAGCCAGAGTCAGGCCTCAGCACTTTGCCCTGATGTTGGAAGTTATGCTGCTCTGTTATATTCGTGCCTTAAGTCAATGCTTTATGGTGCTGTTCAATGTTCAGGCAACCGTGACTAGTTTGCAATCTCATTTCTTACCGTCCTGCATCCAAGACAAGAATAAGTGCTTGACTTGCAGCAGGATCTTGACTCCTCCTTGGAGTCCTGGAGGATTTGCTTTGTTGCTGGGTTCTCAAACATCCTCAGTAGTTTTTGTCTCTTATCTGTTACACCAGTGATTGCTGCTGTGTTCGGTGAAGGAAACCTCTGTCCCATGAGAGGGATTGGTTCAATCTGTGGGATTCTCATTTCTGGTGTCATGTCACTGGTGCAAAATCCTGATGTCCAAACTGATGCCTGACCTCTGCAAGCGGCAGCTGCATGCAGTACTGATCTGGGAATCAGATCTGGGAACCAGATCTGGGAACATGATTCATTCCTCTTCCTTCTAGAAAAAACTGTTAGCTTTTGAATGCTTACATTTAAAATTGTTGCTGTTCTCAGACTTAAGTTTGAATCTTGTAAGCAGAAATGAATAACTGACAATCACCGTGCTTCTCATCAGCAGATCTCTGACCACTTTAAGAAAGATGATTATAATATTATTGCTGCTTTGCAGTTGTGAAAATAAAGGCAAAGCAAGATGGTGAGACTTCCTTCATTTTATGAACATAGCCAATGGAAAAATGTTTCTGTGAGCTTGGCAAAACACTGAACAGGGGTCCAGGGCAGCTGTGAAATCTCCATCCTTGGATATATTCAAAACTCAGCTGGACTGGCCCTCAGCAACCTGCTCTGACTTTGAAGGTAGCCCTGCTTTTGGCCCACAGTTAGACCAGATAAACCGCAACCAGTATCATGCTATGCTTTTTATTTCAGAGACAGGAATGACACTCAGGTTTCCAGAATCCCAGTGCTTTGTTTGCTCTCTACTATGTCATGCAAGGCAAGTGTATATTTTCCATTAGAGAGGGAAAAATTAATCTGTTTTGGCACACTTTATTTTGTCTGGAACAATATGGGAGAGGACTTGAGAACAAAGTCACAATTGCAGCCAGCTCAGTGTCAATCCATTTTGCGATAGTCAGTGCAAAGCTGGTGTAATAGGTGAAGTCAGTATGAAAGCAATGTGACCGCTGAGCAGAGCAAAAGAGTATTTATTGAAGAGTCTACACACAGACAGAGCAAACACAAACCGCATCCTGCATCTGTGAAATCCAACTGCAGCACGTTTTATAGACACACAGCTAACATAATTGAGTAATTCTGTTTATACAGAAATCATTCCTGCAGCTAGTTTGCTCAGTCAGGGATCTAATGTCACTGGTAACCATGGCACCATGCTCTTTGCATTTATCAGGCTCCTCACACTTTATTTTGTGCTAGCCTATAAAAATAAAACCAAAATCAGATCCTTATCTTCGCCTTTCTGAAGGTTGTGGGGTATGTGTAGCAATCTGGACTTTTGTTTTTGCATCAAGGAGTATTTGTGATAGAGGCCGTTTTGTGATCACTTCAAGTGCTGTCCAACACAGAAGTACCTGCTGTGCTTCCGTGCTCTTTTCTGGTATTTTGGGTTTCCCTGGGGCACTGAGCGGCTGCTGAAAGCTGAGGGAGCTCCTGCAGGCCCTGTGTGCATGCTGTACCATCTGGCAGGAAACATTGACTTTTCAGTGCCATCTCAGAGGACTAGTGTATTTTATCCAGCAATGACTTTCTATAAAAGGCACATAAATTCTCCTCCTAGGAGAATGTCCTAATCACTAGGTTAGCGAGTTTTATACACACATGCTCTGCTCTTCATACGTTTTGAGGATGGTTTGTTTTGGTTTTGTTTTTACAGGGTGGAGTGGATTTCTTAGCTCTCAGTCATCTCTTCCCACTTTCCTCATGCAGATGCCATTCAGGCATCTTAGAGGTGAGAAAAGAGAGTTGAAACCTCTTAAACTGGGTAGGGAGTTGCAAAGTCTTTCATTTCTTCATGGTAGCTTTATCACAGAGCTGTCACATAAAAAAGGATGTGCTGATGGCTATTTTTCAAAAGAAATGCTTAGTTTCAAAAAAAGAAAAAAAAAAATAGAAGGGGGAGGGTGGGGGGCGGCAGCTTTGGCAGACCCGGCTGTGATAGTGTGGAGGAGAAGACAGCTCTGCCCAGTCCCAAGCAAGGTGCTGACCACTAAATAGCGACAGCGTTTTAGACACTTCCTTGGTTTTTTCCTGTGCAGGTTAGTTGTCAGGGCCTCTGCTCTGCTTGGCCTTGGGTGACAACCTGTGCATCACATGGATCGCTCAGAGTCATCCTGGCACAGTATAAAATTCTCCTTGCACTTTTATGGGGGATGCTAGTGCCCAGGTGAGAGCTATGCGTTTTACTATCCTGTCCACACACCTGGAAACAGAGTATGGCATGAAAATGATGGTAAATTTACTATTAATGACAGAAAGAAAGTGGGGGGGGGGGGGGGGGGGGACAACCGGGGGTTGGGGCGGGTGGGGGTGGAGGAAAACTGGTGGTACCCAATTATAGGTTCAGGTGCAAGTTTTCTTCTGTATTTCTCAGTAAGAGTTTTAGTGAAGATTAGTTGTAAATGTTGCTCTTTGCGTAGAGGCATTCTTTTCCCTAGGTAAAATTAAACCGAAATTAGGTTGTTTGTCAGGAATACACATTGCCCACGTTTTTCATAGGTGACTGAAGAAGGCCTTGTTTAAGGCTGAAGCCTGATAGGTTTTTTTGCGAAGAATTTAGCAGCTTTCAAGTGAGCGGAGGCCAGTGGGTTTAGCAAAACCAAAGAAAATGTCTAGCACGTAGAAGGAGCCCTTCAAGGAATTGTGTTGAGACAAGGAGGTATTCAGTCTTACTCTCTGTTTTTACCCAATTTTAGTTTATGCCTCAATTCATTGCCTGGATACATCTCTTCTTGCATTTTTTTGACCAAACATAGGTTGCTAGAGCAAAATAAAGTATAAAGCTATGGTCTAATGCTTGCAAAATGCCCTGATTTTTGTTAAAGAGCAGCTATTTTCTTTGAGCCTGTGTGCCTGCTATTGGCTGACAGAAATCAGATCTTCCCTGAGAATTTCCTTAATTAAGTTGAACATTTCAATTGGCAAGAGAGAAACAACTACATTGGTGGATGGTATACTGAAAAAATTGAGCTTTTACTCATTTAATGATAAAAATAACATTTCCTTAGGCTTTGCCTTAAACTCAAACCAGATGTGAATAGATCAGTAGAAAGCTCTGGGAGACAGACATTTGTATGTAATGGGACAAATGTTTGGAAGCCTTTAGCCATGTTATCCTGAATACTGCAGTGCATTTCGGATGGAATTACACACGTTGCTCCTGTATAAATACCAAGTGTCTTTATGGTGATTACTGCCTTTCAGTGAACAAGTGTATTAATACTGATTAAGCTGCATTACAGAAATAGAACATTTTCACAGGATTGGAAGCTGCTTTACCAACAATGTTGTGCTGGGTACTGGGAACAGTTTCAAGCTACTTAATAATTCTCATTCATTAATGCTAAGTATAAATATTTTATTTTTTTTTTTAAAAGAGGATGGTTCTGCCAGTCTTGCTGATCTTGAGCTGTAACAAGATATGTATTAGCAATTTTGATGTTAATTATATAACATCACATTTGTCATTTGTTCTCTGTTTCTCTCTCCTCCCCTCCCCTTTTTTTTTTTAACATTTTACCCACCTTTTAGCTAATGAGTTGGGGAATTCCGGAGTGATTGATGTCTGTTTAGGCTCATAATTCAGCATGTCTGCTATGTGAGATCACTTGGTATGAGGCAAAGGAGAATTGTGCTTGTTCTTAGATGGTACGAAGAATGCAGAAAGGTTTATGTAACATTTTCTAGTGACAGTAATAAATAATTTCCATATCTCTGTTTATATATAACATTTTCTTGGCTTGTGCTGTAAAGCCTGGCTATCAAAAGCATTTACTTATGGACTTTACCTAAAACCTGATAGAACAGAGGTAACTTCATTTTTTTAAAACATTACTAAATCCTACAATAAGGAGTTACCACTAAAGTATTTATTGCTGTTATATTAGAAAAGTATTCCGCATTTTACTCACTGCACATGGTCATGGGAGACTAGCAATGAGAGATTTTGTGCAAGACCCCTGAAATAGAAGAATGTAGATGTCCAAACTGTGTTTCTTCTCTTTTAAATACCCTGCATTTTAGGGACATCTATGTAGCACTGAGAAAATCAGAAAGTACAACATACTTTCAGGGCTAACATGTAATACTAACAATTATATCAATCGAAAATAGTCCGAGAGAACCTGGGAATAATCAGAAGGGCAGTCTGAACATGTAGGTTGAGTGAGTTTGATGTGCTGGCAAGGGGACATCATAGTGCCAATAAGGTTTAAGTCCTAGGGGAAAATTTGCAGGGATTGGAAAGCCAGCATGAATCAGACGGCGCAGTTGGGCAGTTCCCTGCTTGCGGCAGCCTCGGGCATGCTGGCAGCATTCTCTGGGAGCAAAAGTGCAGGGCTGGAGCCATTGCCTCCGAAATAGCCTGCGAGCCTCAGAGAGGGTGGTGGGAAGCTCACGCTGTTCCACAACTGGGACACGGATCAATAAAATAAGTTACGCTTACACTCTCAGCAGATGCTTCCTTTAGCAGAGTTGGAAGACTTAAATCAGATTAAAACACTAGTATTGTTAATATCTGATTTTCCACTGGCAAACTATTCTAGTATCCCAAATAGCGGGTAGCTTGTGAGCTTTGTTTTTCCCAAACTGTCAGAAGTGAAAGGAATCGCACTTACTGGGGGACTTTGCAATTTGCTGGAGGCTGACACTCAAACACGTTATTCAAACTTGTTTATCACAGCCTTGTTCCCGCATGACAGAGCTTTCATCGGACAATGGCTGGTGTCCATCAATTTCTGTGCCTGCTGTAACCATCTTCATATTTTTTATCTGTTAGTTTTGAGTAAGAAAAATGAAACTTCACATACAACCTCATAGTTCATTCAGTTGACCTGAAGTCACTGAGTGGTTTGAAAACCAGCTTTAGGTTAAAACAGATATATTTTCTGTTGACAGCCTGGATTGGCAGCAAGAGCATTAAACTGCTCAGAGAAAACTGGCAGGATGTAAAACTTCCCAAACTCTCATGGTTCCCAGGACATTTTCAGACCAACTTCACAAAGCAAAAATTTCCAGGTGATGTGGTTTGACGTGTTTGCTTGAGGGTGTGTGGGCAGCCTGAACTTGATCTCTTGTGTTGCCCGCGAGGGTTACCCTCAGTAGTGTCCTTCTCGTTCTCCCAGGTACTCCGATGTTTTCATTGTCCTTTCTGTACCGTGGTACCTTTCCCTGGGAGCACACCAACATTGGCTAGCAAATTTCCATCTTGATTTGTGTGCAGTATTTCTCGTCTTTATTGCCCAAAAGAAACCATGTCAAATTTTCTTTTAACTCTCTCACTGGAAGGAAAGTGTGGAACAAGGTAAAGAACAGAGATGGATTTCTCCCTCTTTTTGCTCTGTTCAGTCTTGTCCGTGATTACCATGTACCACCACTCGCTATTCTGTAGTGACGTATAGAATGAAATCTTCTTCTTTTGATTAAGCGCCAACAAATCCACAGGATGGCGGAGCACAAAAATAGCAGCTGACAGTCCTTTTATATTCCTATACATACACACAAACAGAGGCGCATGAATCTTCATGAGAACGGTTGCAAGATTTTCAGAAGATAAATTGTTTGAGAGCAGAACCAAACCCATGCTACTGAGGCTAAATTATATTAAAAATAATCATTTAATTAGCAACTAAAATTGAGTGGAACAACCTACTGCCACCTGCCATGTGCAATTATTTTCAGGAAAGCTTAGGCATTTTTTTAAATGCTGATAAGGAGTTTGAGCGTGGTATTTTCTGTGTGTTATGTGCTCCCGGAGTTGCATTGCTGACCTATAGCTTAACTCGAGGAAAGGACTGAAAGCTGCATAGTTTACAGGTTGGTACTGAACAGTTTTGGTACTGTTGGCGGTACAGAAGTCACAGGACTCTGAGTGAAGTTCCTCAGTTGCTGCTGAGCTCTCGTTTTTGCAATGATGAGGCTCTGTGTTCCGCTGGCTCTTTGGGTCTGTTTTCTATTTACTTGGTTTTCTTTGCTGTTAAGGCTAGTAAAAGTAGTGGTGGAAGGGCTGTTAGGGTTTTGTTGTATGCAATCACAGCTAGACAAGAGTGATCGCTTGGTGTGCTCGATTTGTGTTCGCGCCTCCTGCTAATTAATTAGTTAATCTGCACTGGTGAAAATCAAAATGCAGATGTTTCAGTAAAATGATTCCAATTTGGCATTAAAGGCACTTTCTAAACATCTTGATGCTTTCAAATGACTCCACTGATTCCCTAAACCTGCTGTCATGTTTAGGGAAATTTATAGTTTGAATTTCTGTATGGATGTTGTGAAGTGAAAAAGAAATCACACAGGAGGTAAAGAAGCAGCAAGTAGGAAAGCAATTAAATTAAAAGAGTGCAGGGAGAAAATGAAAACGTTGCATAAAGAGCAAATGCCTGCGTTTGGGATGGCATTTAATATCCATGGGACAGCCCTGCTGGGTCCTTTTCTAATGGACTGCCTGTGTCCCATGGGGAAGATCCAGCAGTGGCCCCACTAGAGGGTACCCTCGCGTTTAACATGTAGACCCTTCCTTTACCTCCCTGCCATCCCAGCCAGTCTGAAACGAGCGCTATCTACTAGGGAGGCCAGAGAGAGGCATTTTCAGAAGACTGAAAACACTCAAGGTGTATTTTTAAAAGTGGATTAATACTACTAGATGAAGCTATTTATTAAGGACAATTTCAAAACCTTTTGGTGCTCAAATAAATGACATCTCCCCCATCCTAATCCAGGTAGTTGTTTTTATTTTATTTTTTTCTCAATATAGTGATCACTATCTGAAAAGTGTCTTGTTTTCTCATGCTTTACACAATTAAGATGTTTGGAAATCATTCTGGATCTAGTTACACTTGCTTTAAGGATACTGAAGAAAATTCAGGGAGGTTTTTAAAACATTCAGCATTGGCCTGATTCTGCAGCAGCTGAAGTCATCTTCTGGAGTAGCATAGCTGGGCGTCACTAATTGCAAAATCATCCTCTTTCTCCCTCCTCCCCTGGTGCTGAAGCAATAGCAATTCCAAATCAGTGCTAGCACTTATGCAAAATAAAAATAGACTGAATGTTAATGCATGGTTACAGGGTATATATTACTATAGCCTATAATTTGTAGGAAGGAAAATGTAAAGGTTTACAGAGTGCACCAGGCAGCAATAAATATGACTCAATCAGGTCTTGCCTGTGTGACAAAATATTAGTCGAAGAAAGGAATAAAAATTCTTGAGTTAGGAACAATGGGGGTGCAGTGGAAACCAGGTGAGGAAGACACAAGTGCACAGCTGGGGAGGAAGGCCCTAGTGCCATCATGAAAGCACTTGGTGGGAGTTGTCAGTGAGTCTGCAGCTCCTAAAGACCAGAGCTATTAACAGATTGGAGAGAGAGTCTTAACAGAAAGGTTAGCTGAAATACGGTAGGAATTGCCAAAGTGGGAAATTAGGTGTTCTGTGAAGGAGTTCAGGGGATAATTGGATGTTGTCGAGTGAACAAAGGGACTAGCAAATGATGTCTGTGTAAATATACAGCTTGATAAAATAACAGTATATAAAAACTAACTCTCAAAGATGTTTATTCCTGAGAAATAAAAATTTGCAGGATAAATTTGCATAAGGTATCATATCAAGCATGATTTGCTTACGGTCACTACTCGGGCTCCCCTTATGATATGGAATAAGATAAATATCATTGCCTTAATGGAGTATATGGCAGATTTCCAGTGGACTTCACAGGGATAGGAATCTTGCTGTGTATTTTTAAGGGAAAGAACAACGTAATGCATGTTTGTGGTTAACGAGATGACATGTCTGAAGAAAGCATCAAGTCTTGAGTCAGAAGTTGCCTCTGGAGAAGAAATCCAGTCTTCCCCTCGACAGTTAATCACCCTCCACAGGTAAAAATGTGTATCGGATATCTTCTATTTTGTGGTATTGGGATTAGCTATCTAAATCTAAAGACTCTAGTTCTTAGAACAAGTAGATACAGATTTTGGGGGGGTGAAGGAAAACCAACAACAAAAAATTTAGAGCAGCATATATCAGCATTTAAACAGATCAGACTGTAGCATAAACTTTTTAATGTAAATTAAGCAGTCTGTCTCCCAACCTTGAGGAGCATTGGTGAGAAGATACCAACACATTGAGTTTTTTAGCTCATGGTGGCTTACTTGGAGGATCTGCTCATGTTACTGGTGCATAAATTATCCATGCAGCTCTTTGGTTACGTGCATCACTTATCGGATGGATCTTTTAACACATCATTTGTTTTTAAACATACGTAAAACAAACATTGTCTCAGTTCTTTGCTGGTTACTTGCACCTATTATAATTTGGGTGTTGGCTGTTTAGAATAGTTCATAACTCATCCTCTAGTAAGTGAAGAGTTCTGCTTATTTCTTACAGTATTTTGACTATTTTGTCTTAATTGCTTTCTCTGAACAAAAGCCAGTTTTAATTTAGACAAGATTCAGCCTGTACAGGCTGCTTTTTTTTTTAGCTAAGTGGAAATCTCCATCCGTAGGTAGCTTTAGAAGTGAAGTTGATGAGCTGCAACTCTCCTCTCACTCACTAAGGATGCCAAAGTTTAGTACAGAGCCACAGTTTCCCTTCTGCCTGTCCTTACCTTCTGACTTTTTGTGCCTTAACCTGCTAGTTTGAAACACTCGTGTTTTTCCAGCAAGGACGATGATGGATGTGCATTCAGGAACCTGCCGCTGTGTGGTTAGGTTAATGCAAAATAGGATGTATCATCTTTAATGTCAGGCCCTAACTTCTCTTAAGCATGCCTTCTTTGGGATGAGAACAGCCTGAAGATCATGATGTCTTTGGAAATTGTTCTTCTTCATGTACCTCTTGAGGTCCCAGAAGCTGGTTTTGATCCATATAGCTCCAGATGAAACCTTATTATTGGTTCTAAAATTTTCATCAGCACCAGTCAAGATTTTTGTCACCCAAATGTGTATTCTGGTCCAATTTTCTGCTGATATTTGACATTTTTACCCCAGGAAAACAGGGCGTGGTGCTCCTTGCCTAGTTCTGTCTCTGCTCTTAGTTTGAACTTGCTGATAAGGACTGTTTGGCGCTCCAGACAATTGAAAATCCTGTCTCTGTACTGTCTTGTACTACATACAGGTTCATTGCTCACTGTAGGGTATACCTGTCTCTTCTTCCCCCACCGCCCGTAACCTCTGGACGTAGGTTACTTGGTAGTTTTCTTACAGAGAGCCTGATAGCAGCTGATTACTTCTGGCCGGCTTTCTTGCCTTTTGGCTCCCTCTTCGTTCTGGTTACAAAGGTTGTGTCCATGAAGCACAGTTCAGTTCCATGTCAAGCTATTTGAGACACTGTAAAGTAGACCTGCTGGCATTCCCCTTACAGAAATACAGGGCCAAGCTGTCCAGGTAGAGGCTAACTAAAAAAACCCAACACTTTTCCTAGAATCTAAGCACCTTTCGGTATTTTTACAGGACAGTGTATTGAATTGTGTCAGCATACTAAGTGCAGCGCAGTGTTGTATTTCTTGTTGCGTGGTTTGTCACGTTCCCAGATCCCTGATGGAGCTTTCTATGGGTGAAAAATTGTGAAATGCACATTTTTGCAGACCAACTATCTGTCACTGAGAAAACCCATGAATAATTCTGAGTGAGAAACAGACCTGAGGACTTTGCAGTCTGCTCACAAGCAGAAGTTGTTTCTCTGAATAAATAATTGGTTGGGAATCAGCCAGCACACTCAACTTGTTACCAAATCCTTCTCAAAAGAAAAGTTTGGTCTCGTGGGAAACTCTGCACAGGTTCAAGTTTTTGGAACACACCTCAGAATATTTAAGTTTAAGTCAATGAAAACAAAATATTATTATGTATCGAGCAGCGAACAAGAGGAAGAACTAAATGCAGACACTTAGTGACAGACCATTAAAATGTACTGTTGTGCTATCAAAGCAGGGATGTTAACAGAGGAAGGCTGAATGCAAATATACCTCTGGTGGCACTATGCTTTCTGTGCAGTGTTTCAGAGGTATAAAGAAACTGGTGCTGGCAGGAGTGCCTGGCGTTGCTCTGTTGGCTGCTGTCCCATCACTGTCTAGGCTACGGCATGCCCAGGAAGGAAAATTGTGGGCTTGAAGTACCTTTGTACTGCAGGAATTTATGGCTGGTGGATCAGTCTCAGCTTTCGTCCAGCTTATAAACAGATCGAAGTCATTCCCTGGGGCTGCTCCAGCAGAAGTAGGAGAGAGAAGCAGAAAAGTAGCAAGATGTAATTTTTGCCTTGCATCCTGAGTTTCAGCAGCTCTTTTTGTGTCAGGCAAACAAGAATGCCACAAGCTACAGAAGGGCCCAAATGTGTTTTGTCCCTGATGTAGAGGGGTTGGACCTTTGCTGCTGCTCAGAACCCTCATAAACAGATGGGAGATTTTATCCTGGTCTCCAACAGGAATGTGCTCAAAGGGAAAAGCATGATGCAACGGCAGAGAAATGGGGCCACGCCATGGTCCTACACCACAAGACATCCTGGGAGCAAAACTGAACGGGGATTCTTTAACATACGATAAGGTGAAGGAAGCAATGTTGTGTATATTGAATTCTTCACTGGGTCCTGAACATGAGTAAGACAGCAGAGATCTTCCCAGGGATGCCCATGAGGAAGCTGCCTGTGGGACAGGGGACAAATAGGGTACAGGAGATAATACCAAAAGCCACACAAATGAACAGAAAGGGTTAAAATATACATTTTGGAGCTTCTGCTTAAGGTGAGCACTCTCTATCTATGTCCCTGGAGAAGGCAGTCTTGGACAAAGAGTGTGGCCTCTGGGGTTGCTTAGGCCCCAACATTTAAACAATTCACCAGGAATACATTTCCTAAGTGGAAACTTGTGCAGAGGCTGAGATGTGGGACTGTCTCTCTGCAGTTGGTGTGAGTGGGCTGTTTTGCTAGCAGCAGACTTAGAGCAAAGGACAGTATGGAGCCTGAGCTCCTTCTTGGAAAAGCCCTTCTCCCTCTGCAGACAGCCAGGCAACTCTTCTGGTGGAGGATGTCCAAGGACAGCGGTTTCCTCAGGCCTAAGTTCAACTTTGTGGCTCTCCAGCATAGTTGAAGATGCTGCATTTTTGTTGCTACCGATGGTATAATAGCCACAAATATCATGGCTTTGCTTTCAGGTGTCAAACAGTTTGCAGAGCTGACAGTTAGAGAAGTCACCTTTTCTTTCCAAGGCACAGACAGAAAAATACTTTTGTCGTTTGTTTTACTTCTCAGAGAAAAAAATGATGCTATAAAAGCCCCACTCTCAATTGTGAAAACTAGGGTAAGTTCTCTGCCTCCTGTGAAATCTCACAAGCTGACACCAGTTTGGGCTGTGGCACAGTGTCACTGTCAAGCATCTTTGTCCGGTGAAACCACCCCGTTTACAGGTTTGGGCACTTCCTTTTTCCATGGCAAATGGAGGAACTGAGGACAAATAGGGAAAGCAACATTTTTGCTTTGTGGCTACCTTATTTCAAATACTACTGAAGGAGGTTTGATAGATGTATGTAAATGTGAATGACTTCCATTTGGTACTCAGCTGCAGTGCTTTGGCAGAGATGTGGCGTGACAAATTTTTGGAATTTTAACTTCATCCCTGATAATATTTT
>NW_009600998.1:94754-117263 GCF_000690535.1 Cariama cristata
TGAGAAAACAAAGTAACATGCTGAGTGCACCCTGTGGTATCTTTGTGCATGGGAGTGAACCCTGCACACCTTTGTTCCTCACAGCACTGGCTCAGCTGTGCAGTCGGAGGGCTGACAAGCAGCCTGCAGTGCTCCCAGCCAGGTGTGTTTAAGTCATTCTTTTCATTTTAAATCTGTGTTCATGAGCAGGTCTGACCACAGGCTAATGGCTCTAGCTTTGCCTACCAAATTACATTCTATTAATCTTCATTTCTGAAAGTAAAGGTGCTGCCTGCAGCCCATGAAGACCAGGCATCATCCATAAGCCCAGAGCAAATCATAACCAGTGCTTCATGCGAGATTTCTGTAACTGAAGTTTCTCTGCTCATCTAAACAACAGGTCTAAAAAAAGAAAAAAAAAACCAAACTTTTTTTTTAAAAAAAGGTTTTGTTATACTAAGAAAGCAGATGAAAAAATGATTTATACTTCCTGTTAGCTGCTTGATGATACGATCAGTTAAATAGGTTTCAGTATTTAATTATTAGAGAACTCATTCACTTGGATCATGTGTATTAAAAGACACTCAAGAGATAAGAAAAGAAAACAACGTACCATAAATAATCTTTAGGTCCTTTCATCCGCTGTTGGACACAGCTCCTCAACAGTTGCTGCCCAGAGTCTAAGCCAACAACCCAATTTTCTGTCCTTGCTTATGCCACCTCCTCTGCACCAGGCTCTGCTTTCTACAGGTGCAGCCACCTGCCCGCTCCCAGCTGGGGCCAAGGGGAAAATTCGGCAAGCTGAAAGCAGGCTCCATTCTGCTGGGGCTTTTTACGCGTGAGGAGAGCTCGTCAAGCAGCAGCGGCCGAAACAATATGCAGTAACTGTATCTCTCTGTCAGAGTGATGAATACGGACTGCTAAAGATTTCCAAAACATAAATAATTCAGTTCAGTCCTTTCTAGGTGAAGGGGAATGAACTACTGAAGGCCCAGCTCTTGAATGAAGTTCAGGGCATTAACCCAGCTGCATTGGTCTCTCCCTGTGAAATTATGGCAGAAGTTGCTCCTCAGATGGCTTTATATTTGCATTTTCATTAAATATTTATTGTTCCTCTTCCTGCAAGGAACCATTATGTGGTTGACATCCTATATATTTTTATATTCCCATTTTTTCCTAGTTTACATGTACTACTGCCTGAAATAAACATGCTCAATCATTAAAAAAAAAAATTGTAATTTCCGAGGTTATTTGAGCATTTTCTTTCCTGAGGTTTCATCCAATTAGCATTTATTTTTTCTAAAATATTATAATTTCCCTGAAAATGGGGGAAAAGGAAAGAGAAGAAGCAGGGCAGATATTTATGAGCCAGTGCAAAAACATGCTAGTAATAGTAATGCTGTGCACTTAGGGTGCCTTTCCTCTGAGTAACTTAAAATGCAGGACATAAATTAATTATAAATGTACCTTCCTCAATCTCTCTGAAGTAGGTACTGCTAATTGAACTTCATAGACAAAGCAACCGAATGGCAAAGGTATATATTTCAAAACCCATCTTCCCTAATAAGTCCTTTAATGCTGTATCAGCAAACACAATTTAATACAAGAATTTTCAAGTGCACTCTTAAGAGAGGGCCCATTGGTGCCCTGCTTGAAGGCATATGAAAGAAGACGACTTATTCACAGAAATGTTTGTGGTCAATCCTGAACATGATTTTTCAAGCTATTGCACAGAGAAAACAAACCCCGAGCCGCTACTCATCTCCTGCATAGCCCTGAAGCGTGAGCATGCCAGTGGGTGAGTGTGGTGGCACCACATTGCTAAGCTTTGTGGAAGGAACCATGACTAATGTCTTTTGTATCAGATAAAACCAGGAGTGCACAATCAAGCCTGTGCCCACTGAGGGCTCTCACCTTAAGGAGCACAATCTCAAATGCTGTCACTGATGAAGAGAAGCAATCACAGATGGTTCTTGGGAAAGTCACCAAGGTTTCTTCCAGCACGAGAGGCCATTAGGTGCTTAAAGCCCAGCTATTGCTCAGAGTGAGTTGTGGTCAGTGGAGCCATGTACAGAACAGGATCCCATCCATGTAGGAGAAGTGGCAGGAGCTAGTGCTAAATGGATGGTAACAGCAGCCAGCCCCAAGATCCAGTGCGTTGCAGTTCAACTATGAAGAGGTTTGTCTGACACTGCTACATCATCTTTTTGTGTTGTTCCATCTGTTCTCTTTCCTGGAGTGACTGAGGTTGTGGGCAGCGTAGACAGAAGTACTTTTTTTTTTTGTCTGCACAGGTAAAGGAAGAATTTTGTCACTGCACTCGTTTGCTGAGTTCTGTTGCAGAGAAGGTAGGCTTTGCTGTAGCCCTGTATGCAGGGCAGCTGCAGGATTAGGCTCAGAAGTAGCCTTCAGGATCGAAAAATCGGGTTTGAAGAGAGCTCAAAGCACGAACAAAAGCCAGGAATTGACACGGTGATGATTACTGCAGATGGGTTAAAAAGGAAGAATGCTAAAAAAAAAAAAACGGGGGGATGGGGAGGTGGAGAGGGAAACATAGAAACACTGGTAGGTTTTGCATGGTTGGATTGATGATTAAAGCACATCCTCAATGGGGCAACTAGTGTAAATGAATTTGGCGAGCGAGAGGCAGTATCCTCGCTGTTACAAGTGCATGAGCTTTTAGGGGCTTGTTTTTGGTAAATGTCCACAATGAGTACAAGTTGATGAAGCGCTGGTGGGTTTTCTGCTTTTACGTTTGCTAATTCACATTGAAAAACAGGGTTTTGAGGTTCAGTTGGGTTGCAACTTTTATTGCGAATTTAATCACAAATGTAAACTAAGCAAGTGTATTTCCTAGGATAATGAGCTCCAAACCAGGCACTGTGTTTTCTTGCTGGAATATTTCTTGCTCAGATTTATCCCATGTACTCATTAAACTGCTGTAAGCATTCTTTTAGAACCCACAGATTTTTTTACTGCCCTATTAAATCTAAATTAAATGCTTTTTTGAGGCATTTATAGAGCTACCATTTGCTCCAGCAAAGACTATGCAAAAGAACTGTTTTAAAAGAAATTAGGGCATATTCTCAGGAACACTTTAATAAAGGTAGGGAAAAGGCAGTACCACGTTGGGCATCACTGCAGCATTCCTGGGCTTTGCTATTTGATTTTGGTTTTGCAGATTAAAAAGCCTGACTAAATTTGGATGGGAGCCATGAGCAGTTCCATCTTTACAAATAGGGTTCAAACTGTGGCTGTTTGGGGTATGCCAGGCATGGATCATCTCCCACACCCCCTCTTGTCAGGTCACGGGCTGTGCCCCTGCCTCTCGGCAACTTGAGCTGCCTTCCCCAGTGGGACCGCTTGGACGTTGGTGTTAGCTGTGGCTGGCAATTCAAGCTGTGGCTGCCAATTCAGATCTTTCTGCAGTTTAAGAAAGTACATAAGTTATAAGATTGTTACAGGAAACTGTGTGAGTAATAGTAGCTTACTCCTGTATTTGGGGCCTCTCTTCTGCATCTTCTCTGTAGGACATGGTCATGTTGAAGGAGGGTGAATGTCATGTCTGAAATGCCTAATGCTGCTATCACTATATAATCAGGGTTATAGTGCTGTGAAGACTGCAGTGATGAAGTAAGAAAGTGCAGTCAGCTGATGTGCCAAACGCACAGATATTGCTATTAAAAGGGGTTGCATGCAGGGAAAGAAATTTTGCTGCTCGTTTTTACCCATGTTGTGATTACCAGGTGATTTCAAAAGGTTCCTTATTGGACCTGCTACAATGAATTTAGGATGTTCTCACCTTTGGGATTATAACTGTTGCCTGAATGCCTCTCCTACATTCAGGATCTGTTCAGGATGGAGGTACGGGAAGTTTGCACTGCTGTAGATGCTTTTTTTTTAGTGTACTTCTGACTTTATCCTGCTCAGAAACTCTTCACAGATGTAAATTGTAGACCAAATCCTGTCCCTGCCAAAATCACTGTGAGATGGACCATTGATGTCAATAGGGCTAGGATGTCACAGGTGATGTTCTTTGCCTTCTGGACTTTTTGACATAACTGCCTGAATTGGTTAAAAAAAAAAAAAAAGGCCGCAGCACAGAATGTCACAACCTGCTGATTTGATTGATCCTGAATTGGTCCTTGGACGTATTTGCTTTTACAACACAGTAGCAAATACCTTGCCTCCACCCTTGCTATTTCAGTGCTGATGTTTCAATTTAAAGCCCCCCTTTTTTTTGAGTGGATGCAAGCAGTACTCCCTAATAACGTCATCCGGGTTACTATGGCTACAGCTTTTCTTTGTTGGGGTTTAAAGTGTGAGAAAGAGAAAAATTAGTCCCAAACTCACTGATAATGTTATTAATGAAAGCAGACAGTGATAGATATATAGATTAGCTCCCTTACATATCTCAGACCACTGTCTGAAATGAATCTGTATTCCTTTAGTCATATGCCTTTTTTGTTCCTCTATCAATATCTAACCACCTTCACATAGTCGGAAATCAGAAACGTGTGGTGTACTTGAGATTTCTCTTGACTTAAAGCAGAACTCATGGTGTGGCTGCCATTATGATTAAAGTGTTAAATTCTTCAACACATTTTTGCCTTTTCCCCGTTTCTCTTCTGGACTACATGGAACAGTGAGTTACAGGGAATGCTGAGTATCTTTGAGGTGGCTCCTTTCTTCCTAAGCTGCTAAATTCAGGGTAGTGTGAATTCTTGAAACCAGAGTATGAGGGTTAGGGTTTGGGTTTTTTTTTCAGGTATTGAATATTTTTCTGGAAATGAAGGCATTTTTTGCGGGGTGTCTGTTACCATCCCATTTGGGGAAAAAAAAAAAAAGGCACAAAACCTTTAAATGAACATCTATGTCTTACTGATTTGCAGTGATACAATGATTCTTCTTGTGCCTTCAAGATATTTGACAAAATAGCTATAATTCCTTCTGAAAGTTCAAAGCATGGGATTACGTTCATAGATTTTAATATGTGTTATATATTCTGACTTTGCTGGATAAGTGTGGAGGCAAGTTCTTGTGCAAATATTGGTGATTTCAGGTTTGAGAAGAATGTGCCAGCCAGTAAAATATAGATGCTGGGAGAGTGAATGTAACTACAGCAAAGCGGCTTAAAGTTCAAACGGTGTGTTGTTCACAGCTGATTTTATGCAGTGTTGGCCAAGGTCTCACAGTACTTATGAATTATTCACTCCATAATAAATTACACAATCTGAACAAGGGAAATAAGATAATTTGGAATGAGATGGTTTTACTTCTACCATCCTAATTAACAAAGTCTGTAATTTTATACTTTGGAAGGGTTTTTCAATATTTTCAATATTTAATAGGGGAACCTTTCAAGTTATTTAAGAGCTTAAATTGCTTGTGAATTTCTGGCCTTTAACACTCAGATACTAACAGTTGATTTTTTTTAAAAAAAAATATTTATAGTGATCTCAGAAACAATTTAAATTATATTAAAATGATTTGGTATTCAGAAAATGTTTTAGCTTTTAAAGATGTTTCTTGTAATTTTTAGTGTGAGACCCTTAGGAGAAAAATGATGTGGTGAGAATGTCTGCAGTAGCAGCACACTGAACCCGCGAGCCCAGGAGATTCCTTTCAATTCTGCGTTTTGGTGTTTGATTTCAGAAGAAATTCTTAATTCACTCAGAAAGAAGGATCTTGTGTACGGAGTCTGTGTAAAGCCTGGTAGGTGGTGCTCAGTGTTGAATGGGACATGGTATCGTTGCTTGGTGATTCGGAGGCAGGTGTGCCCCTTGAAACATAGGGTCTGAAACCCCCTCGCGCAACTGTATGGACAGGAAATTAATTTAAGGTCTGTATGTATTCAAGTATTAGATATATATAGGATTATTCTTGAACGACATTTGAGAATAGCCCTAGCTGGCTTTTAACTGTACCTTCAGCGAACTTTCAGAAGGAATAATAGGGTTTTTTGTCAAATATCTTGAAGGGCACAAGAAGAAAACAAGGACTGTCATCTGGTTAATATATGATTGTTTTATCCAGCATACTGGTTCTTTCCCACAGGGCTCATTGGTTGTGCTTGGTAATTTAATGTTGCATCAGTTTTAGTAGCTTTTCTTGGAAAATAGTTTTTCTTAGATGTCTGAGTTAACTTGTCAATCTAGAGGATGCTCTAACTCTTTGAGCAAAGCCTGCTCTGTTCGTACATGTATAAGTGGTTTACTTTTAAGGCAGAGACTAAGCGAGACAGTGCAATTTTGGAGAAGAAAATGTATCCTTTTTAGAAGAAAAAAATCGGGAAGATAGACTTTCTGGGGCCACACAGATGGGAAAAGAATGACTATGTTTTGCTTTCAGAGCTGGGTTTCTGCATCAGCATGGTCCTTCTGAAAGCTCTGTTTGTCCAAAGTTGATGTAGAAAGATTACTTTTTATCCACAGTGTCGCAGAGATTGCTGGTCTCCTATACTTTCTGTAACTACACAACCCATCTGTATGTGCAGCTTTGGATAATGGTAGAAACCTGAGAGGAGACAGTTGCTCCATAAATATGTCACAGAGGGGTAAGGGTACCTTCAACAGTGTTGGAAAATCATTAACTGTTTTCAAAATATAAGCATTTGGTGGAATTTAAATTGCATGCCTTTGCATAGCAGCTATGTTGAAATAGCACATTGTAGCTCAACATATCTGCCTCTTGAGCATGTGCAAAAGGAGCTCTGCCTGCTTGTCTTGTGGAGGTGATTATTGCTTTTACTTCTTTTGGTACTGCAGATGTTACACAATGAATCTGTGCTAATACCGTGCTACTGATGATCTGGCATGAGAGGCAGGTTAAATTTATTTATTTTTTTTTCATACATTCTAATCACCTTTACTTGTACAATTTGTTGTAAATGGGATTTCGGCAATCATTATTTACATGTGGAAGCTTTACAAAAACTTGGTCTCTCTCCACCCCCCATCAATTTAGAATAAGTAATAGAAGGTGAAAAACTTAGTTTTCATCTTAAAATTCAGATTAGTTTTAGGATATATCTGATGTGGAAGTGATAGGAATTTCCACTGAAGAGTGTATGGGTAGAATTGTACAATACTGGAGTTAAGAGCTGGATTTGGTACTGGAGCACTTGTACTTAGATTCCTGAGATGCCTTTAAAACCTGCTCTTTGAACATACCTTATTTGTGAAAGAAAATGGAGTATTTCTCCATTAGGAAAACCTCTGGTTTGTAGCCTTGATAAGGGCTTTGAGTGTTCTGGAGTTGTTCAGTCAGTTGAGAAGAGGAGGTCAGTGACCACTTCTTGTATCTGTATTGTGTTAAGTATGAAGTACATACTGTATCATGTGGGTATTGTTTACCAGAGTGGTAAGAGTGTATCTGTGATATGAGAAATTCTGATGTACACAGCTCTGTAGGTGTGAAAATATCTTAATTTAATATACCCATCAAAACAAGATCATTCATAGGCAAGAAACTTTTCATGTATATGCTTATGTGGCTTTATTACTTTAAAACTTAATGTGTAACTTTCTTGGGGAGATAGCATAAGCAAACAGCTAATGAATTGTAAAATATAAGGAAAAATATAAAACATCAAAGATACAGTGCTAGGTGATCAGCAGCTGCAAACATTAAATTTTAATGACTTTGAGAGAGGCAAGCACCTCATCTTTGATTAATAAAGTATTGCATTCTAAATGATCATCTATCTGGCAGATATAATAATATAAGAAAGGAAGAAACACAATTATTTTGTTTCCAGTAGGTTTATCATGTTTGTGCATTAATTGAGTCATGCAAGAGTGTGTTTGCTTTATAATAGAAAAGGGAGGACATCTGTTCAGATAGAAACACTTTGACATGTACTCAGGAGACATTTTTTCCATTTAGCTTTCATTCCTCAAGCTTCTGGCAAAGGCAGTATTTTGAGCAATGTGTTATAAGAAAAACTGTAGCTACAAGGATTTGTTGTTCCTTTTGAATATACTCAGATCTGGTCTTGAGGGCTGGAATTTTGTACCTACTGTAAGGATTAATTACATGCTTTTGTTTTTTATTTTTTATTTATGGATTTGTTTGATTTGGGGGGAGAAGTTTATTGATGATTTTTTTTTTTTTTTAGTCTGTTTGTTTATTTTTCTTCTCCTTAGAAGCAGACACTTCTGTTGGCCTGTTGTAGCTGGCCACCCTTCAGAAAGCAGCGAGAGATTTGCTTACCTGGGGACACAAAAGGGATGGATAAACAGGCTGTAACTAAGCCTTCTCAGAACAATTTTTATCTAATGTTTTAGATAATTTAGCAATAATTGGCGGTGTGAACATACTAGGGAGCAAAGATCAGAACCACTGCATCCCTCTGCTCCCCGTTGAGTACTGGTGCCCTGTAGAGTTATATGCTGTCTGTAAGCTATAGAGCTGTGTTATCTTTTGTGCACGCTCCTTGCGGAAACATAAATCTCATATTCCTTCTTGCATGTTGGCCAAGCTTCATCATGAGAGGTGGGAGATACCTTAACCTGTGGGGCAGATCCTGCCAGTCTGCTGAGCAGCAGAGATACAAGGTCTAAATCTCCATAGGATCAAAGAGCATAAAAGTGCATAGGTTTCCTAAACCTTGCTCTGATATTTTCATTTTTAAAAAGAAAATGCTGCCTTTTGTGAGAGTTTTGCTATGTGTAAGGAGCATGTCTCTAACATGAGGCGTGCTGGGAAGCCAAGGTGAAGGAATACCCAGTTCCTGAATCCCAGTATGATCTCCCTGAAAGTGTGACTGCTCAGGCAATTCTGTAAGGAAGAGTAAGTGCTTGACAAGAAGCTGTACCGTTTCAGAAACAGGCACTGGTCCATGGCTTTTGACTGTTTTGTTTACTTACCCAGTGCTGCCTGTGGTTGCATATTCTCATTTCAAGTAGCTGTTGGACACTTACCTGTCTGCACTTGACTGACTGCACAGTAGAGAATTGCATTGCATTTTATGATGATGTTGTAATAAATGCTGCAACCATTTTGGTGTTATATGAGAAATGCAAACAGCAGACTGACAGCAGAAGAAACAAGATAATTTAATCTCTTATATTTACTTCTCTAAGAAGGCTTTCATTCTCATTTTGGTTTTGTTTGCTTTGCTGAAGCTATGGGTGAGGTGCCCCTCAAAAAGGAGCCGTCTCCAGCTTTGTTTCTACATGTTATTTGCTTTCATTGCCAAAAATAGCCATGGCCAATTTCTCCAGAGTCTTTTCTCTTGAGAGTGCTTTGCTGACTTGGGCACTAGTCATCTTTCTTCTGTTCTTCTCTCCCAAAACCCCCAGTTGCCGCCTTCTGCTTTGAAATGTGTGCTTCTCACTGTTTGGCCTTGTCAAGCTTTCCCAACACCACCCTGTCAGTCAAGAGCTCTGAGGCAGCGTACAGAAAGCTGTCTAACTCATTTGTACTGGAGATGGCAATTTCAAGCTTGGTGTCTTAGGGAATGAAGGTCTGCACAACTGATTTTTCTGTGTCTTGGTGCTTGCCCTCTCACCTATTCTACAGATGTTTTGGGCTGAGGCACTCTTTCAACCAGATGTGACAGTGGGGTAAAATACTCTGAATAAGAAGTCCCTAATTTTAGGGTTACCTTTTCCTCAGAAGTGAAGTCAGCTTGAATTTGAAAGATTTATGAATCTTAACCACAGCAGTTCTGAGTGTCTCTTTCAATCTTTTTTTTTTTCATAGCACTCCTGAACTCTCAAATCTCTTCATCTCCTATTCATTTTACTGTACCTCATGCTCCGTAACTGCTCAATTAACCACTCCAACATTACAATGCAGTTGTAATGGGATTAGAAAGCAGCCGAGGGATGAATGGATACCACGGGTATTTTCTCTGGGTATTTAAAATCTTTAGAAGAAGAAGCAGTTGACGTGGTATATTTAACTACAGCTGACACACAACTATATGGGTCGAAGATTCACTTGTAAGGTTGTGGGGACAGATCTTCAGGTAGTACAGATGTCACAGCTCCTTCGATGGTGAGTAAATTCCTTTATGGCAGGGGAAGTCTAAAGAGGAATGGATTCTGGTCTCTGTAGTTGCCTGGAAATTTGTTCCTTTGTTCTTAGATTTTGTGCCTTATAAATTTAGTTAAGCAATATAAATTTGCGTTATTCTATATTTTTTAAAAAGAGGTTGAAAACTTTGAGGGTTTTTGCTTAAAACCTCTTAGCTGTTGATAGAAAATTGTTATGCACACAATTTTTATAAGGCATTTTGCAAAGGAAATCCCAAACATTTTTGCTGTGATTGGATTATAATGGTAGATTGTACTCTCTTTTAGATGTTTTACAATAGGATGTACATGTAGCTAATGGGCATTACTTAGTAAAGAATATTATTACAAACTGAAAAGCTAAAGAAAAGGCAGAAGGAAGCCACTGAACAATTTCATATTATCTTAGAAATAACTCTTGGGATTTAAAAATGTTGAAATAATTTCAGAACTCTGATGGACTAGAAAGAATTTAGAGTATTCTTTGTGGTGATAAAACAACCATCATAATTCCTGTAATTTAACCCTAGGGTTTATTAATATTGAAGTGCTGAAATGTATGAAGTTGTTAGCTAATGTCAAATAACTGCAATTGTGTCTCGAATATCACTTTGTCATTTATACTTCAAAGACACCAGGGAATTTGGCAGCTGGATCCAAAATCAAGCAGAGGACAAAGTAAGGGTAACAACTGATAAAAGGTGCGTGAATAATTTATGTTAACTCAAAAATCAGCTCAGCACAGCACCTGACAGGGAGGCAAACCCGCCCTTGGCAGAGCTCTCCTGGGCACTCTGCACTGTGTACAAGAAGCCTCAGTAATCAGCTCCCCGCAGTGCCATTTCTACACCCCAGGGAGACCACGGCCACTTAAACAATTTGCATTCTACCACATCAATTGAATTAGGTGCTTTTCATAATGGGATATGACAAATGTGCTTTGTATCTCGCTTGCAAAAGGGAAGAGTGTCAAACATTTGACACTTCCACGTATATTTCCTGAAGCTTCAAACCTCACCCATAATCTCCAAGGTACAGTGAGGGAGAGCACGAACTCCTTACGGTTATTCTCTCTGGACCTACATCCCCTACCTCATCGTGTTTTTAATTCTTCTTAATGAAAAAAGGGCATTATCTGCATCACAGGTACAGTTCTTTCGACTGCAGTAAGAGTAGAAATAAGACTTGCATAGATAAGGTGTGATTGGAGTGGTATTAGACTAGCCTGTAAGCAGATGAGACGTGATTTGGGTTAGTGGATGATATCAAGGATAATGAATGATTGCATCTTCTGAGTTCTAAAATTCCAAATTTCCAACAGTAAACTTAATACAGTGCCTAAAGATAAGCAAATTACTAAAATGAGAAGCAGAGCTGTGTACAGAAGAGAGATTGTATAGATTAGCCCCAAGGGGTAAAAGCTGAATAAATGAACGGACAACAAAAACTCTGTTTACCTTGCCTTATTTAAAGAAACTTCTTACTCAGCTCACAGAGTTGGGGTTGTACCATGCAGATACATTTTTGCATTTGGAAATAGAAAATGCAAATCTGAAATTCTGAGGTTTTCAAACTTTTGACAAAAGAGAGGAGATAAAGCTTTGCTATAAGCTATTGCCTTGTCATTTCTGCTTACAATACAGAAGTGAAGGAGAAGGAAAATCAACTCTCTTTCGTTTATGTTTGGCTTCTCCTTTTTTTCTTGGGCTGTAGACACAAATTGCAATTTTACCTGCATGTTTTTGTGAAGTTCAGTTTGCAAAGGCATGAATACCTTCAGTGAGGAGTAGGTCTTTGGGTAATAGTTTTGCTAAGAGGAGTAGGTCTTTGGGTGATAGTTTGCTAACAGCCATGTATATTACTTTTACCTATGCTGTAAAACATGCCACTGCTGTACAATGTCACCTGGCTCTGCCAGTGTGGCTTCACTTCGAACTCTTGCAGCCTAGGCAATTTAAAACACAATGGAAGCTGCCCAAATTGGAAGAGTAGTGAGTCCAAAGTGGCATGTTGGACATCTCACACAACCTCACTGGTTATTAGGACTTTGGTTAAAGATCCTGTACTCCTGAATTATGAAGTAATAATTTGTCCCAAGGAGATACCATGCTAAATATAGTCCTTTGGCCAACTCCAGTGGTATTTTATGAAGAAATTTGGAAAAGATGCATCAAAGTAGCAACTTTTACATAGTCTTAATGAATTCTAATCTTAGTTTGTCTTCTAAAAGCCTGGACTTCCTCACCAAGAGAAGGTTTTCTTCTTGTAAAACATCCTGGCAAGCTTTGGATGGCCCATTGAAGAACAACATATATGTCAGTACTTGCCTAGGCAGTGCTCTGGGCTTCTCAGTGAACCCAGCCCTGAAGAAGCAGGGAACCTCTTGCTCACCTTTCCTGGCTTTGCAGAACTTCAGAGGGGCCCTGGACTCAAGAGGACACCTTCTGCCTTCTTTAAAAACAACATCTCTTTGAGTACAAAAGGTCAATCTTTCATGTAATTCCTGTGATACTTCTGTTCAGACAGCAACAGAAAAAAGACCATATGGCTGCGAAGCACTAGTAGTCTGGGAGCTTCTGTAGCGTTGTACTCATCGTCATTGCTCTTTTCCATGTTTTATGAATTAAAGTCACAGTATGTACTGAGAGCACGCAGCCCAATAGGCATTAATCCCAGAATCCCGTTTAGGCAAGTGACATATTGAAATGTGTTTAAACTTGAACAGAGATGTCTTCCCTAATTGAAGCTTTAAAAAAAACACCAAACACCACCCACCCTCCCAGTGGCTAGCTTTTTGGATATCTTGACTGGGGAAATAAACAGTGAAAGTGCTCCTGGTTTGTTCCAGAGAGGACTTCCTCAGCAACAGACCCAAGTTTATTGACATTTGATGGAAAAGATTGTCCCCCACACCTTCTCCTCGTGGATTTATCCAGGTCTGTATTTGCCTCATCCATGCTACAAGATCTGGGAGAAGCTGAACTGGATGTTTCACCAATCTCTGGTCTTTGTGTGATACCATCAGTTGCTTACCAGAGTTAACAAGAACCTAGCAAAAGCCAATAGTAATTGCTTTTTCAAATTTTTCAGGACCTTTATGATAATATTTCAGCCAGTAAAAAGTGAAATGAGAAAGATTTATTTTACACAAGGCAATTATTAGATGCAACTGAAACAGCTTTTGAGATGAAGATTTATCGGCATTGCTATTTAAGCAGAATGTACTCTTTTAAGGTACTGGTTAATTTGTTTTGTTGTTTTTAATTTGGCAGCCAGACTGACTGTATTCACACTAACTCCTGGTTCTCCTGCACCAGCTGCTGCTCTTCCCTCGTTCGTTATTCAGAAGATCATTAGTGCTGTTTCTGGGAATTGACCTCAGAATGGCTCACCCTTCTCATACCCATCTTGTTTTGGGTATGTCTTTCAAATGGCATCTTAATTATCCTTTGGCCTTAGATACCCAGGTGGAGGCTTTAATGGGAGCGCAGGGTGGTGTTGCTCGCCCAGTTAACAGATGGCTGTAAAATGGTGTGGATATAGATACTTGTCACCAGGGGGAAAGAGCAGGAGGCAGGACATGGTCTGACACATGGATTAGCGCTGTGCTGGCAGGTGCTGAGTTGACGGCAAGGGCTGATATGCCAAGTCCAGGATTTCTCCTTTTTGTGATCCTTTCCATTCCTCTTTCATTTCCTGCTCCTTCAGTCACTGAAAGCCAAAGGACCCCTGGAAGAAAGCCAGAATGTCTTTCCTTAGTAAGACGAAGACAGAAAAGGGTGAGTTTTCACTGAGGGGCATTGAAAAAAAAAAAAAAGAATGTTTTGAAAATTTAGCTTAGTGACTCGCGAGCTTATTTTGATTCCTTTAAAAGTATTAGTTCATTTCTTCATACTTGAAGAAGCAATCCTCTGCTGTGTTGTGATTCTTGATGATGTTTAAAGATCTGTAACACTCCTTTTCATGCTTTTCTCTGGAGAGAAGCAGTGTCACACAATTTTTGTCTAATGGTTGCTTTCCTTTTCTCACCTATTTGGCAAATGGATTACTTTACCTGTTACAGTAGCAGTTGAAGATGTTAGTAGACAGAGATTAGCCACGATCCCAGTGTTGCTGGCACTGGGAGAGTGGTTCAGAGAGAACCAGGCTCTTGGTGCACAGGGAATAGTTCTTGTTCTTCTTGGTCTGACTGGCCTGAACCTTGTGTACACCATCAGATATTCTGGTGAGCCTTCATCTTTTTGTTTCTCTGGAGGCAGTCAGCTTCATGATGTCATTCAGATTTGTAGTCAACAACATAACACAGAGCAGATGATTGGCAGATGTTTTAGAAAATGTTTAGGGCAGTGATTTTGGGGTTTTGTGGTTTTTCTTTTTTTCTTTCTTTAGTATTTCGCATTGAGCAAATCACAAATAGGAAATGGCTATGAAGGAAACAGCAACTACCTGCAATGTGAATACCTGGTTTATCCAGTTTCTTCTTAGCAGGCTATTGTTTCTCAAGGCATTATAGATACAGCCTAAAAAACAATAATAAATTTTGACTATATATATACTCACACATCACATACATGTCTGCATATATTTTTATATATATGATTTTACTGAGAGCTATCTAATGCCTGTGGGTTGTTTTTTCCTAGCTGAATCCTCTTGTTGGTATTCAGGCTGTATATGTAATGCTGTGGTCCAGATTAGGCTACAGGCACACATAGTAAAATGGGGAGGCAAAAAGCCACTCTTACAATGGTCTTTGGCATAAAATTCATCCCAGAAGGCTTAGACCTTCACTTTTTCTTTCTTCATCAGCTGCTTGATCAAGTGCCTTCAGAAACCCACAGGCCCAGTGTGAAGAACTCGTGCCTCATAAGAGTAAAGAAATTGGAAGCAAGAACTCCCCTAGTACCTCCCTTGGGTGCAATAGAGCCTGTGTTTTTGAAAGAAGAATCTTTCTGTGGAAGTCTTCCAAGGATAATTCTCTGTGCTTGCGTATTTTTCTGATTTTACATATAATTTTATAGATGACACTTTCTATGCTATGTTAAATCATTTCAGGTTTTGGAAGACCAGTTCTGGCAACATGCTCTGTGTAACATGAGATGTGAAAGGGTAGGATCAAGGGAGGGAAAACACAAATGGAGTGGCAGTGTTAGGTCTTGGTGAATTCCACTAGCGAGAAGAACTGTCCTGGGCACTGCTGTTAACAAGCAGTCAGGCAAGAAAACAGATGTGGGAATCAAAGATCAAAAATCTGAACCAGAGTGCAAGATCAAAAGACCGCAAGTACAGCTGAGCTGCGCACAACCATCATCCTGCTTGTGTGTCCATCTAACCAGGGGACAAAAAGAGAATTTCAAAATATTTATTCCACCAGTGACTATCAAACTGAAGAGTTTGACAGCAGTGTGTTCCTAAATGCAAAAACAACTAGGGGCAAAAGCATCTTTCAACTAGCATTGCCAGGATTCCTATTAAACATCAATTACACATATCTCTTATTAATAGGAAGTGACCTGTAGGGTAAATGGTCTTGATAAGCAGGTTTCACAGTTGATTCTGCTCTGATGAAAGATGTTTTTTAAAATAAATTATTCTAGTTGAATTCTTTTTTCCTGTCAATGAATATTAATGCCTCGCACTGCTCTTGTATAATAGTGCGTGTCAAAAGGCAGGCAGAGATCTGCATTCGGGTTTGAGCTTCAGATATTTGGAGACACTTGGGGAAGTCGGACTCCTTTCTTCACATCAGCCTTGCTGCCGCCGGGGTCAAGGCCATGCTTGAATGATAAATGAAGCAGCAAGGGAAAGGCATGCGTTGTGTATTAATCCTTGGATTAATATGGGCTGTGGAAACCTATACACAGTCCTTGCTGGAGACGAGAGTAACTGTTAGGTGGCAGTGTCTGGGGCAAGGCCATTTTACTCTGCAGGGCCATTGTGCTATAGTCGAGTAGAATAAAGTAACTGGTTTTATATGCTGTTAGGCACATTTCCAAGGTATGATGAATAAAGGATGGCATAGTTTGGGAAGCAAAAATTCTGTCCTCTATTCTTTGCAGACATACGTAACTTACAGTGACATTTCTTAGGTGTATTTGTTGCTAGCACTACCAAAGTTCATTAAGCAGTAAGCAGTAAACAGGGCTTGAAGGTCAATTTTGCTGGGAATGTTTACGTTTACCTAGGTTTTGGAAGATGTGCTTGGCTATATGGAATAATTCTGACAGTCAGCTGTCGAAGGTGGTAACTACCACCCAAATGCAGCATGTGACTGTTTAGCATTGAGCCCACTTCTACTTCTTAGTGCCATAAGGGTTGTACCTTGAATAAAGCATATTAGAGCCTATTTGCATGTAAAGTGAAACCACTGAATTTTTATCAGTGCCTCATTAATTCAAATGTTCTATAAAACTCATTTTTATTGATTGACTTTAAGGCATTTTGGTTGGGAATTTTGCTGAGGCAGGTGAGGCTTTCACTTAGCAATAGAGGGATGATTATCAGCAAAGAATGGAAAAACAAGGAAAGTGAAGAAATGAAGTTACACTGGAGATGAGAAAAGATATTTAAATCTGTTAAAGAAACATATTAAGATGTCTGTAAGACCAAAATCATAGGTTTCTCTCTTCTGTGTTTTTTGACTGATCGTAACAGGCAATCGTTCGATGACTTGCCTTGGACTTCTGCCATGAAAAATATAATTTCTCTCTGTGTGTGTTCTTTATAGGGTTAATTGCAAATTACTTGCCAAGTTGTGTAAAAGCAGAACAGAGTATATTTTCATGTTAAACTGAGGGACTTTAGTACAACTCAGGTGCCCCAGGGGAGAGGTGGGAGATCCAGAAGCCCCAACCGAGATACCTGTATGACACTTTACATAGAGTCTTCACTGGTTCTACTTGTGCTTATGGATAGGATTTGAACCTACCTTGGCTTTCAAAGACAGTATTGTGAGGTTTCACATTTGATAGATTTACAATTCCCATATCAAATAAATTTAGTTTGCAGATTAAAAAAAATTTTTAAAAAATGTGTTGGTGATGATCTGGACAGCAGCAAGCTACGTAACAACTTTGAACCCTCTTTGTCCCTATGTAACCAGGCAGTGCTGAGGTCTGCCCAATACTAAACTGCTCAGAAATACAGATTTTGTCCAGTAGCTTGCCTCCCATTTGGTCTGCCTTTCAGAGCCATGTTAGCACGTGCAGTTGCATTCCTTTTAGAGCTGGGGTTACACTGGAGCTCCCATGAGCTTCTAAGCAAATTGGTTTGATATCTAAGGGGAGCTAGGGCAGCATTCTTATGGCAAGGAAGTTTAACCTGATTGTGTTAGTGGAGGATGAATGGGAATGTCTGCTGGCCTTCAACATGCCATTTTGGGACTCTGGAGTTAGAAAAAGGGAAAAAATGGATGTGTTTCTCCCTCACAGAACTCATAAAGGACAATCCAGCGACGTAAGAGTGTCATCAAAGCAAGGGATGAGATTCCATCAGCATCTGAATGACTTTTCATGACTGATTTACGCAAATAGTGAAAAATTGCATGTCATTCCAGCCCTCTTTCTTTGTAAGACTTCTAGTTAAGCGTGCTTTTTCTAAACGATGTTGAAATTGTCTTTGTTTTCTTAGTTGAAAGTTAGGCTTAGATGGTAACGATACTAAGTTTTTGCAATTGCAAGCACAGTTCAGTGGAACGATAAATAATAAAATATAGTTAATTGGTGTAATTATGTCTCATCAAATAATTGGGGTAAATGTGCAATCCAATTTTCTTATGTACCACAGCGTGTGTATCACATACAGGACTGTATTTATAATGTGTGATGATGTTATTAAGTTGTTGTGCACACTGAGTTAAAAATGAATAGGTGTTCACATCCTAAATGCATCTCCATTTAAAAGTTTAATATACTGACTGCTTTTAGTCAAAATGCCTGAACATTTTAGGAAGTAATTAAACTAAGTAATTAAAAAATTGTATATTAATAAACACCACTGTAAGTGACAACACTTAGTTCGCACACTACCTTCCTAGTGATCCATCGTCACCACTTGGATACAATTATCTTGACCTCTATGAATCAGGAATAAAATACCACCATTCTGGTATGATGGAGGTTTAAGTTAACCGATGTATTTTAGCTCATATATTCAGGGCCTTGCTACTTCATGTTGCAAATAATGCCAGTTGTCTATCTGCCCGCTTGGGCAGCCAGGGAGGATGAGGGTGAAATAATTGTCAGGGCGTCTGACTGATACCAGGTTATTTGGAAATAAAAATAAAAGAGAAATGGGGTGTGACTCTAAATATTTAATAGATCTCTGATCTGTAAAATAACCAAAAATGTTAGAAATTCAGATTTTTTTTTGTAAAAAAAATCATATCCATTTACCTATTGTATAAAGCATGCATTTTCATATCAGTGGAGACCTTTAAATTATGCAGGCTTTTTTCTCATTGATTTTTCTCTTTCAGTGTAATACACGTTTATTTCATGAACCTAATTTCCTATGAAGTTAGTGGCAAATACTCCTCCACGAAAACATATGAAGAAACCATTAGTCTGAAGACCTAAAGAGCTATTAGTTAAAGTACATAGAACTGCACTAATAAATAGATACCAGATCAATCTTTCATGTAAACCACAAGAACATTCATAATGTAGGCTTAGTTTCAAAATTAATGAGTCTTGCATTGCTTTGTAAAAAAGCAATTAATGACCTGACTTTTGATCAGCTTACCATAGCTGTAAAATGAACTGACACTGAAAAGATGGAGAGTAGTAAAATCAGAATTTTTGTTGGTAAGCTCTGAATTTTTTAAGGATGAAAAATGACCCAAATGTGAAGTCACACTGAAATGAATGGTAAAACTCACTTTGCATTCAGAGGAGCAGAGTTTAACAGTACTGTGGTATTGGTAAACATGTCATTCCATAAAGCCCTATTATGAAGATTATATGATAACCTTTTTCAATGAAATCAAACACGGGAAAAACTAGGTTTGTATGTGTGCAGAGAGAAATGATTGTTTTGTAATATCCATCCTATTCAAGTCTACTTCAGGCACAGCTATTCAATTTGTAGCCTTTAGTTCTGTGCAATGTGAAATGCTGCTGCTTTTGCTGACTTTATCTAAATCTCTTGTGCCTATACATTCGGACTAGAAATTACAAGCAACTAACCTGTTCATGTGCCGTTCCCCTACCTGGTGCTTCTGTGCAGGTCATACACAGTGCGCAAACAGCTGGGCTGGTGGTTCGTAATTTGCAGTTTCTCTGAGATGAGACAGTAAAGTCCTGAGCACAGCAGCTCTGCTTGGCCCTCTTGAAACAGAAGAGCAAATGTAAGAGCAAGCAGAAGGGAGCAGGGAATGAAGTCCACAGTGTTTGTTTTGATTTGGGGAGGCTTAGTTTTTCCAAAGTGTATGCCAGGCATACTGTAATTAATCTTTTCTCTCTCTGACTCTCTGTAAAACCAGTAGTTGCACACAGGCAACAAAAGATATTTATTTGAGTACAACAAGCAGGCAGTTATTTCTTGGAAAAAGATACTTGTAGACAGATTTAGTCGTTCCTTCAAGAAACACTTTCAGGGAGCAAGCCAGCTGAGCCCTTGATTGACAGTGGTCTGTTTTCTCTCATCCTGATGAGTCTGGGTCAGTGGGTAGTCTGACCGTCAGGTCAAAGATGTATTAAGGGTGAGAATTGACAAAGAATATGCTAGAAAAAGTGATTTACCAGCTGTGTGCAGTCATTTTAAGCACCCTGGGTTGATTGTTATTTGTGTGTAATGGAATGGCTGTGGACAGCAGGGCTGTTTTACCGCTGTGGTGGTAAAACACTGAAACTGTATTGAATGGGAAGAGTTGCCTGTCTTGGTTATTTTAGTGTTTTGTTTTGTTTCATTTTATTTTCTTTTTGGCGAGACAAATATCTAGTGCTATCTAACAACTTCTGAGTCTGAATCAGCTCTTTATCGTCTTTCCTTCCTGTTAATAATCTTGAAATCCCCGTGGGGATTACATCCACAGCCTTAACATGGCAGCTCCTTAATAGCAGAGGCTATGAACCAATGTCTTAAAACCAGTTCATAGTAATATGGTTTCTTTTCATTCGCTACTGTTTGCTATTTCTGTTTGAGTGATTTTCGTACAGCAGAAAGGCATGATAAATTAGTGACTTTAATGTATTTCAGGATATGTTTCTTGGGCCATTGCAACCCTTCTTGTGAGGCACAGCTAGGGGATTCTGACTTCATGTCTAATAAAGTGTCCAACATATGTCTTTATATTTAAACATACGGCGCCATTCTGATATCCCTTGTGAATCCTAATGCTTGTGAAGCACAAAGCAGGCTTCTGCAGAAATGGTTTGCTAAGTCTAAGTTTACCTTTTCCTTGCCAGCTTCATAGAGGAGGACCTTGCCTGACATCAGAGTTTGCTTTAAAACTGAACATTGATGTTGGGAGGTTTTGAAGTACATGCATAACTCTGTGGAGCTTCAATTTCTCTCTTAATTCCAGTCTTCTATTTTTATCAGATGCTTTACAACAGACCGGTATCAGTAGTACTCTGCATAAATCACCATTCCTTTGACAGCCTGCACAGAATCAGACAAAGATGGAGGGGATTACAGATTTCTTTGGAGACAAAATGCACCACTACTTAGACAAACAGTGAGATTTCAGAGAAAACAACACAATGTTTCATTTTCATTCATCTCAAATAACATTGCTACTTCGTGAAGTATTCCAGAAATCTTTCACTGTACAATAAACCTTAGAAAGTTTTTATATCTGCCACCAGCTAGCCTTAGCTTTTTTTTGACAACTTGTAGATATTTGTTTTTCTTTTGTCTTTCTTTGGTTCTTTAACATTCCTAACTCCCTCCCTTTTAGAGATGAAGTGGGCCACTTTGTATAGCTATTATTTAAGAAAAAGTCTCTCTAGTGGTATAGTTTAGTCTTTATTTATAACTAATCTCAAAGAACATTATCACTAACATCAGTGAGAAGACGAGTCACTGAAAGTCACAAGAGCTTCTCACTGTTAGCTGTGCAGGATATTTTCTTTACTTCTTGCAAGGCAGTAGCTGGAATCTACTAGCAACTGGGAACACATGAGGTATACTCAGGTAACATGCACTTTGGATGACTCTTAGCCTATTTAAAGTAGAAATATGTTTTCAAATAGCCTATGCAGAGTAAAGGATAGAGGCAGGAGCAATTGGAGGAAAAGTAAGCTGTTGAGAGAAATAAAGTAGAACGGCCGTGTCTGAGATGGGAGACTGAGTATGAGGGGCATTGGGTGTTTTGATGGAGAAAAACAAGGGGTAAATATCTGCATATTACTTGTATAGACATGTGGCTTTGGCTGAAGTGAGCTGGTCTGAGTTGGTTTCACAGGTAATTCATATGCTAGACAAGTGGGAAATACTCAGCAACTGCAGAATAAATATCTGCCTTACACAGAGCAAAAGTACTAAATTTAGTTCATTGCTAAATACCCAGAAGTAAAAGATTTCTGCTTCTCTTGGACCATAGTGTACAGACCTAGCAGAGGAGTAACAGTGCTTTAAATTCCTAGAAAGAGAAAAGTATTGGGTCATTTTCCTACAGCTCCTTCAGATTCAAAAGCAGTGCTTATCCTGGACTTGAAAGTACTTAATGCCACAGGTTCAACTTTCAGATATGGGCATCTTAACAGGATGTCAAAATAAGGCACTCGGATGCTTCATCTGACAACAATCCACATAATTGTCACTTTGCCTGCTGAAGTGCTCATTTGTGTGACCAAAAGAGACATTTTGGACAGCCTGTTAATGATCCCAGGTGAGATGCTTTTCAGTTAAATGACTCCATAGAAGAAAACGGATGAGTTCTTCGGTACCAAATAATTTGAGTCATGCAACTCAAGTTGCATATTTGTTGCTCAGTATTTTTTCCTGTGAAAAAGAAATCAGCCTCATTCTGTACCAGTGTTCCCTACCTTTGCTCATCATATTTCCTGTTGACCAACACCAGAAAAAAGAGAAGTTTGCTTCACATCCTTTAGCTGATTGTAAATATTGCTTCACCCTAAGTCCACTTTACCTTTGCCGTCACAATGGACTTTTTATTGATACAGGATATGTAACCCATGACAAGCCTTGTAGACTTAAAATTACAGTACAGTTACCTCCAAAAAGTAAGTTTAAAATAGTACCATAGAATGTTTCTGATACATCAGTGTAGGAAAAGCTGGAATCTGGCCCATGTTACTGAATTTATTTGTGTTATCTGGCTACAAATTCCAGATAAGCAAAGTTAGAAGCTGAACAATTGCCATGGCTGTGAAAGAAATGGACTACTTTTGAAGTAAGAACATTTATTTCCTCACATTATTAGCACATGCACACACATATGTATTTAAAAAAAAACACAAACCACCAACCAAAAACCAACCCACACAACCAAAAAGACCCCAAGTATTGGAATGTTGGCCTATCTCTTTTATATATATATATA
>NW_009600998.1:117387-145978 GCF_000690535.1 Cariama cristata
CAGGAGATCCAGTTGCAAGCAGTTCAAACTGAAAGCTGGAGGTGCATCAGGTCACTCTTCCACTATCAGCACTCTCTGGCTATCGGAGAAGTTTTAAGAAACTGGGAAAACTCAGACAAATTCAAGTTTTAGAGCTGAGCTTCTTTTGTATGTTAGGTCAGAAGCCAAAATAAAGGAAAAAAACCCCAAACTTTTCTGAACATCTATTGGATTGAAGTCTAAGCCTTTCCCTGACTTGCATGAGACAGCTCAGTGCATTGACTATATCAGGGATCATAAAAGCAGATCAGTCTTGAGCTTTCCTACAGAAAGTTAGTGTTGCTAAGCAAAGGGGAAAAAAAAAAAAACCACAACAAAAAACCCACACAAAACCAAAAGGCACTGAATAAGAAAATATGTCCATAACAGCTTTCGTATGGTTTTTAGTCTGTTCTTTTTTCTTTAAGAAATGGATTTTTATTTCAGGCTTGTTGTTTTGACACAGTTATGACTTTATCTTTAGCCCTGGGGTACTTTTTAGGACTCTCTCCCCTAGGTAATATTTTTGATTTTGCCTATGTGTCATTCACTCCTTGTAAATGATACAAGGTCGTGTCAAGAGATGGTGTTTGGCTCTCATTCTGAGGTCCAGCCGGATACTGACTTGCTCTACGTTGCTTTTTGCTCATAGCAGAGCAAAAGAGGGAATCTTACGTACGTACCTTGGAAGCTTTGAAGGTATTTTTGGTAAAAGCAGTGTCATAGCTAAGTCAAAATATTTTTATTTTATGCAAGTGCAATCATGTTTGTGGCCTTCGTACCAGATGAAGAAAATCCGTTGTATTTGTATTTTTAGTTTTGCATCTCTATGGGCAATATTCTCTCTGGGGATTTGCAGAGAAAACCTAAAACATGATTTTGATGATGGCTGATTTCAGCTGCAATGCAGAGATACAGCTGCTTCTGGTGACTGTGCACATGACCTTCGTGTACATACTGGCTTTTATTAGACTTCTGAAAACTCCTGAACTTTTTTGCTGCTAGGTAAGAAATACAACCTAGAAGGCTTAAGAATAAGAAAGAACAATCCCTTTCTTCAGAGAAGAGGACATTCCGTCACCTTCTCGGGAGTTAGTGATGCGAGAAAAATGCCCGACTCCCAGAGGTGACTGGTATTTGTGTGCCAGGTGCGGGTTATATTGTAGGTACACCTTCTCACTCCTGTTTTCAGAATTACGTAGGCAGTTTAAGAGAGAGGAAAAATCTTTTCCAAGTGTGAAATCTGATAATGCACAAGACTATATCCTCATCTCAAACCTCTGCAATGGAGGTCAGCCTGCACCAGCCTCAGGCAGGCGTGAACCAACACACAAACCCAGAGTGATGTTTCCAGGCTCCAGTACTAGGGTTGCGTTCTCTGGCTTCAGTGGGAGTTAGGTGCTTGATAGTTGTGAAAATTTCCTCTGTTTGCAGCTTTACGCGATTAGCACCTTTTAGAATTCTGGGTCTATGACCCTTGCCGGATCAGTTTTATCTGGCAGGGTACTTTGAATGGTTATTTCATGTGTGAGCCATGTCTGCAGTTGAAGTGGGAAGCAGCGCCTGGCCTGTGCAAACAGAAAATTCGAAAGGAGAAGAACCCCCATATTTCAGCCTGGCACAGTTCATCCCTGAGATTGTCAGAGCTGTTACTCACGCCATCTCCTGCACGAGAGGAAATGAATGAGTGGCTGTTTGCAATCAGTCTCTGTAACTACACAGTTACTTACAGTTTCTGTAACTACACAAATGAACTCGGTACCAGTGGCTATGCTGTCATACCGTTCAGCAAAAACCTGGATGTATTCTTTTGCCCTGTACTTTACTGCTGAAAGCCATCTTCTTTCCTTACTCACGTACGGTAATTAGAATATAGCAGTCCCTTGGAAACAGGGCAATGGTTACAGAGCTGGAGGAGGAGATAATTTGATATCTTGTTAGGGTAGAGGCTAAAAGAGAGCTAATTCTTTCATGCTTATACGTTTCAAATATTTTTTTTTTTAAATGAGGCAGTATATTGACTGGTGTCATCACTGCTAATTTGAATCTATCAAACCCCGCCACCAGTCAACACTCTAGTTCCTTTATTTATTTATTAAGTTGAACACTTTAAAAACACAGAGAATGAGATCAGATAACTCTTTAGATGATAGCCAGAATCTGTAATGAATGAAAAAAGCGTGTAGTTTGTCTGTCATTGAAGTTAATAGGACATTGGTTCAGGGACTTCAGTGGGAGTGTGACCAGAGTGGGTACGTGAGGACAAAGGCATTGAGGTGAGGCTGCAGGATGTGTTGACTTTGCATGGATTGAATAGGGCTGTTTCCATATTTTATGCTCCCTCTGATTGTACAGATGTGTACTTAAGCCTGAACTGAGGCATGTGACCGGTCTCATGGATTTTAGTGGATAGATTTCTGTGAAGAAAGTCAAGTGTGTACATTTTGGTAGGATCCAGAGCCTTATTTAGGATTCTGTTTGAAAAACAAGCAAGCAAGCAAAGTGTTATTAAGTTATCTGGTGTGATATTTCTAGCAAAATTTATTTGGGTACAGATAGAGTAAATATTTTGTTCACAATTCCATCCAGGCTTAGATGTGCAAACACAGCCATCTTGTTGAGTTATGCTTGCAGGGGTGTAGACATAAATAACAATTCAGCAAAGGTTTCAAAGTTCTTTACAAAGGCAGGAAAGGATTATCTCCATTTAGAGATGGAAAGAACTTTAGATGAGGTGCCTGAGGTCACAAAATAACTGTATTAGATTTGAAACCTGTGCTTACTGTCAACCAAATTTGAAATGTAATTGTCTCCGTTCAATTGTAACTTGATTTTCATCTCCAGATTAACATTTGGATTTAATGGGTAGGAAGGTCAAATCTTTCTAATGGAAACATTTTTAGTCAAATTCACCTTCTTTATCTAAGACTCATTTTTAATCACTTACAATCTATATCTCCACTAATTGTGACTAATTGTGCCACTATGTTGTTAAGGTAGCTTAATTTTGTCACAGTTTTTTGATGTTCATAGTTTATAGCCTTACTGCTGTTTATTAAAGCACTGCTAATGTTTGGACAAAAGCAATGATGTGGTAGTGGTCTCAAATATTCCCCTCTACTAGGAAGCTTCTGGGATCTCAGAGGTTGTGTTTCTAGGCTATGGTGGCCTAGGCCAGAGTAACACGTAGTACTTTATACTGCTGTGTAGAACCTTACAATGTTACCTCAAGTATCATTTTTAAATTGTCACCTCTTGTTCTCTCACCATCTCTCCCTTCCTTGGAGCACCACGTACTCATTTAGAACAATAGCAAACATGACACTGACTCCAAACCAAACGTGGGGCTGGAAGAGAAATAATTTCACCTGATTACATTAATATTTTATTGGAAGCAGTATGACAAATTGGAGACTGATTGCAAACAGCAGACAATCAGTGACTATAGAGAATCCTGGCACTCCACTGGCACTTCAGACCCCTTAAGGAGCCATTCCAAATGTGCACAAAAATAGTTCAAACATTTTAATTTTGTAATTTAAATTGCATCACTCACTTAAGCAGCTATTTAGCTGATTGTAATTATGAAAACACTGTGATATACTTAGTAAAGCCTTAGAAGACCTATGACAGTGTATATTATTAATAGACTTGTATGTTTTCCTTATCATTTTCACTACCAGTAATTTGTATCAAACCAATGAGAATGTAACAATTTCTCTCTAAATGCAAAAAATTATTAGCTTGTCTCAATCAGATTCTTTTCCCAGAATTGCACGCAGTAAGAGATTATTAATAACTTTTTTTATTATACATTCCTCTGAAATAGTTACCTTAATTATGCCATCTTGATTTAATATATGTAAATGCATTTTGTAACAGAAACCACCTCTATTTATAGAATGACTTTCACTGTTTTCTGAGATGCTGCAGTCAGTTCTTGTTAGCAAAGTAGAGCCTAATCCTCCAAGCGTCTCCTCGCAGCTGTTCCCTGATTTAGCAACTCAAAAATGCTGGCAAATCAGGGTCCTCCAAATGCTTACAAAATTTCAAAGGGATTGTTTTGGGTCAGTGTTGCACCTTTGAAATTTTCAAGTGAATTGCCATTTTTTACTGAAATGTGAATGATGTGATCAGAGGTTTCCTTTAACTTAGCGATGGAGTTTTGAAGCTTGACTGGGATCAGAGGAGGAACTGTGTGTCACTGTGCTGGGGAAATGTAGTTCAATGTGTAAGTAAAACCAATGAATGAACCAAAAATCCAACATTTGTGCATAGGTAGAGAGTCACTAATACCAACCAGAGTTTATAAGCCGTGTAAGTTTACAAGCTAGAGGTATATATTTCGGTTCTTGCGGACCCCATGGTGGCCAAATGGCTTCTGCCAGGAGTGCAGTGTGTAGGTGACATCCTTAAGCTAGAGCAGTGCTTCAGCCCCCAGCTTATGCAGTATGACTGTCCTCTTCTGTCTCTTCCTAGAGATCAAAGAATGCCTCAAGAATAAGTCAGAAATTGCATGCCAAAAGAATGTCCGAGCAGACATTTACAGTCCTAAAAATAAATTATTTTGACTTTCATAAGTAAATGCTGTAACAAACATGCTACTCTTTAAAAATTCTTATCAGAGTGAAATTGCACTTTCTATGGCTCATAGGCTCTACAAGAGGGAAATTCATATTGTTTCACCATAGTGGGTGGTAAAAGTAAAAGGCTAGGCACAGGTAGGATATGTATTTTCACATGGTTATTCTTGCAAAGTAAATACTAGTAACTTTGTGCTTCCCTGGGTAGGATTGCTAATAATTTTTAGTAAGTAACTTCAGTGAAATTCTCCATCAGTGTCTCTGTCCTCTGTGGCCTAAACCAGCAACTTTTAGGTTTGTTGTTTATACCCCCTTGAGGAAGTTCCAGGGCTGTTGGAGCATTTGCTATGTTCTCTGTATCAGATCCTTAAAGAATTTACGAGCAATCCAGACTTTCTACTTGATTTAATTCTTGGACATTTTAAAAGAGATTCTGGCTCCATTTATATGAAAAATAAAGATAACCATTGAAAATGGGATCGGTAATAACTTTACACAAAAGATGGAAAAAATGTTTTCTTTTTAAAATGCAAAAGTAAGATCAGACAGATTTTCTTTGCAATACAGGGCTAGATAATAAAAACTGTAGCAGGAAATAAGTGGAAAATTTCTGTGCTCGTAAAGGGCCTAAAAGATATAAAGGGATAAGGGCGAGCAAAAATGCTTTGGATCAGATTTGAAATTGGACTCATTCAGTAATGGGCCAAGTACCTAATCAGCTGTGGTGTAAATGCTTTACTGTCATACTACTATGAATATGTCCCTCTCCACAAATCTGCAATTTGTTACTTAATTTATGTTTCTGAATTCACTTTACTGTGCCACATTAGTTCAAAAGCCCTCTACTAACAACAAAAGGAAAATAACAGAGACGCCAAACAGTGTAAGGATGAACTGAGCAGCTAGGAATGATACATACCAGATACACTGTCACCCTTATGTCTGTAGAAACTAGTGCTACGTGTTGCAAAATTTAGTAGTAATAAACCTAAATCTAAATATTACCCACAGGAAATCTACAATCATCTTAATCATTTACTTGAATTATGCATGTGAGTCTATGGTATCTGCTAACTCAACATGGATTATTGCTTAGGGACTAGTATAAATGTAACTGTATTATTAGGATGGATAAATTGCACCCAGCAGTACAATTACAGGCATCCCAGTTTGCCAGGTTTCAGTCCTATCTTCAAATGCTAGGCTTAGGGTTTACGGAGACTATACGTTGCAGTTACAGTTATTCCAAGTCCCCACATACCCTTGAAGTCTATTTAATAATAGGTCTGAACAATAAGTGTCAGTGTAAAGCATGATCATTCATTTTTCTTTCATGAACTGCCCTGATTTCTTTTCTAAATAAGTATTTATTCTCATACAGCAAGAGACAAAAGCATTATGTCCGCACACAGAGACATACATGGAATACACACGGGGAATGTATTTCACAAAGTATTACTTCTGACTGCAAGAGCTCGGTGGGACAAAACATGATGAATGATGGTGTAAGAGGCACAAACTTTAACGATGCGATTCCACCAAGCTGAGTTCACCCCTCTCTATATATGCTGAGTTCCTTCCTCCCTTGTCATTAATATGTCACCACTTCTTGCATAGAAGTAGCAGTGCTGGATTTATCTGACTGATGTATCTAAACCATCCAAAACACTATCCTAGCTCTTGAAACGCAACTTCACTAATGCAGGCGTTACCTAAGCTTCACAACATTACTGTGTTGGTATGCTTATGATTTCTCATTTGTCTGACGTTACGACTTGGAAGAGTCCCACAAAGATCAAAGCCCATCATGTACGAGGCTGTACCCAGTACTACACAAGGCTTCTACCTTCCTTTACCATTTGGTTGCCTTCTTACTATGAATAATCTTTTCACTAAGTCTGGGGCAGAGGAGCATAGTATACGCAGTGAAGGAATGTGGAAGTGCCTTAACAGCCAAGTCATGGGATTCACAACCAGTGGGGTGTAAGAGGGGGAATGTTTACTCCAAGTATTCGTAATAGCTGCCACCAGCAAGATTAGTGAGGGCTGACAGGAGATGGGCTTTTAAATTATTGACGCTACTAATAGTTTATCATCTACCCAGGATTGAGTGGTTGACTGTTTCAGTCCTTTTTTGGTTGTGCTTGACTTTTGGTATTTGACTTTGTGGCTTTTACTTTTTTAAGTTTTCCTACTTGTCTCTCGTAGTTTAAAAATTGTCTGGCATTAAACATGTCTGGCAGTTTTGTGTTGGAAGTCATGTGAGTTTGGCAGTGCTGAAAAAACCCAAACAAACCAAAAAGCAAACAAAAAATCATTTCAGGGTGAAAATGGATTGGACTGCCTGCTGTTCTCCCTGGGCTAGCTCTTAGCTGTTGGTTTCTCTCGATGGCAATGGCTCATCAAGCTCTGAGATGAGGAACCTGCACAGGAGACCACAGAGAATTGTTTTCATGGAAACTCAGTTTAATATCCTGTCAGTTTTGTTTATTATTTTAATGCAGTAGAATTTATTCTGTAGCCACAAACTTCACATTGTATTTGCAATTGTAATATTATTTGCAAGTGGTGCTCCAAAACCTTGCCATTCAGGAAGTTAGTGGGAGTCGTTCCAGGCACCCCTGGGCAGAACGCAGGAAAACTGCTGTTAAGTGCCAGTGCCCCCTGCTTCCAACACGGTCCTCAGCCTTGCTCTTCTCCCAGTCTAAAACCATCCCCACCATAAAGTGGAGCAGTGTCTCTTCAAAACAAGTAGATTCTATAGGTCATGTAAAACTGATCAGCAACAAATCCAAACAGAGAGAGGTAGAGCCATGCATTTTAAAATTCCTCAGTGTCCCCTTTTATTTACTCTGACAGAATGTAGAGTTGTTAAGTTGCGCTTGTTATTTTAATAGAGTTGAAGCTACGCCGTATCTTGGAGCTCTTTCTTATGCCGGCAGTTTCGTATCATTTAAAAGGAGTTGTTTCAAAAGCTGCATCATTCTTCAGGTCTACTGTTGTACAGGTGGGAAAGAATGTTTGCACTAAGAATGTGTGAATACATAAGCCAAAATGCCCTGAAATAGGGATTCTCACTACAGTTGATGGTCAGTAGTCTGTCACAAGTGATGTGACACTTCTTGTGTGCTTTGTCGTTTTTTTCAGTGAGTCTTCAATCAGGAAGTAGAATTCATACTATATAATTTATGTGACTGTTTACACTGTGAGCCAGCAGTAGCAGTATATAATTTGCAATCGGTCTATAGATAGGAATGTCTTTGCATGAATTAGTGGTCAATAAGTAGGATTTGTTCAAATCGGCTCATCAAGAATTAACAAAGAAAAACCAAAAACCTCTTAACAAAGAGGCCAAATGAATCCATTAAATGCCCCATTGCCAGCAGTTCCCCCTACTCTAGTATTTATGATTTCAGTGATACATTGTTGATATCCTGTCACATGAAAAGCCATAATACTTTTTGTGAAATCCGTGGCCTTACTTCTAGGAAACTAATCTCCACTACTAGGCACATAGATCTCTGGAGTTATGTGACTTCATTTTTCTTGGTAGAAAAAGACTCTCTGGTTGTTTTTTTTGGGGGGGGGCGTTGGGAAAAAACAGACGGGACGGGGGGCAGGGGGAGGAGCAGGCATTGCTGGAAATGCAGCTTAATTTCAACACTGCCTCTTTTCCTATAGGGTTGATAAAAGTCACTAGTTATGGGATGTTAATGCAACATGATTGCACTATAGCATCCTGTACCACTCTAACTTATTTATTAAGCCACACTAAATTAGATAACGCAAAAACATTTCAACCGGTGGAAATGTTATCATGTTGCCTAATGCTGTGCAACGTGCTGGAACTGTTGTGCTGCTGCGGCCCGGGGTGTTAGGGCATGGAGATGACTGATGGGAGCACTCAGCAGCCACCTCGCTCTCTCTTTCCTCCTGCCAGGAGGGTGCCCTGGCTTTGTGGCTCTGCCTCTGCTCCGGGAGGCTGGTTAGTGCCTGGTCATCCGTCCTGGGCTCCCAGCTGGCAACTGCCCATCAGTGCCAGGTGGCCTCGCTTGCAGCCATCGGGTTCAGCCCTGTGGGGAGAAGAGAGGTGCGTGGTGAAGGGTGCACGAGGCTCTGCAGGCTTGTTGGGAGCAAGAGGAGGAAAGAGAAGAGGTTTTGGATTCGGTCATCCTGAATGACTTACGGAAAGCCACAAGTTACTGCAAAACTCACTGGCAGTAAGCAGCAGAGCCCTGGGGGAAACATGTGGGAGAGGCAATGGTAGTGGTGAGTCTTTGATGGGCTTGTGAGCTAATCAGCCCATCAGCTGCTCAAAAGGTCATGTTATTAAGCTGCTGAGGACAGCTGACACAAACCTCCACCACCCTTCAAAGTTTAATTACTAAAATGCTGTAAAACCCCAAATCAACCCTGTATTTTTTTACTGCATGTAAGAGCAACAGATTTTCTCACAATGCATCCCCCGAGAACTTTCCCTGACCTCCTGTACAGGCGTATGGTGTCTTCCTTGTATGTTTGAGCTCACAGCACTCCCTTCTAAGGATAAGAGGTGATGTGCCGTGGGAGGAAATGCCCCAGCGCGGGTCTCCAGAAGGGATCAATCCCGCTGGCGCTCCGGGGCCCGTGGAGCTGCCTGGAACCAGCTGGAATGGGCTGTGGGCAGCCCCAGCCTCCCCTCAGAGGCCCCCATGGCTGACACCCGGGTACTGGCACCCTCCCCAGTCCTGTGGGTGAGCTGCTCAGGCGGCCCAGAGGGAAGGAGCCTCAGCACTTCTTTCCACCCTGATGCCCACCCTGTGATGGGGGCGATGGCCAGCCCTGCTCCAGCCTGTCCCCCCCGGGGGTGGCTCTCGGGATCTCTCCTTCCCCTCATGCCCACCTATGGCATGAACCTGCTCTGCAGGGAGCCGAAGGGCTGTAGGCAGCGGCTCACACCTGAGCCGTTACCTTTTCTCCTCCTCTGCTATCTCCATGGGGGTACATGCAATGCAGCTGTGCTTAACCTCTTCTAGCTAGAGACCTGCTACATGTTTCTGTGATTTTCTGGGGCCAATACTCTTCTAGAAATCATACCTTAGGAAATGTTAATAATCTGTTCTGAGAAACCAATGTTATGTTTCCGCTCCATTTTCAACAGAAACCAAGTACATCCCATTAAGCTCAATGAAAACTGTAACCGGGTGGCTTGACAGGACGTGTTAGAAATACAGCTTATTTTTCTCCTCCAGCTCTCCTCAAATACACATAAGGTTTATAGATAATATTTTCTGTTAGCCCGAAGCATCTTCTTTAGAAACAAGTGGCTCTCTTCTGGTCTCTTGTGGCTCTTTATCAGTGTCATGTCAAGCTAAAATGTGTGCAAAGCAGACCAGGAGTGCTTTCTAACCCACTTTGTATAGATTTAAATGTATATATTATGCAGGGCAATAGGGGATCGGACTCAGTTGAGTAACTTCAGAAATAATTGAAAGCAGGACTTGTTCCTAGTACTTTGTAAATAGTAGCTATAACTCTTCATGTTTCAAACACTATTTGAGCTTTTAATATTCTGCTGTGCCATTCTGTGGCCAGGATTGAAAAGTAAAATCCTCTCAGATCTTTTGTAACTTAGCAGAAAGCTTTAAGAGGTAAATCAGAGATAAAGAGGAATAATTAACTTTTTCAGAAGTCACTTTCAGCCATAAGAATTTAAGTCTTGCTTTTGATCTTTCAAATTGACCGTGAACCTTGCATTCATTTTATGCTGTATATTATAATTATATAAAATTATGTGTTATAATACGTAAGTAAGTAGAACTGCACTATAGACAAAATGAAGTGTGAAAAGTGTTTTGGAGGAGATACAAGCAAGTAAACATGAAGCATATGAAAAATCAAATCAATAAGATAACAATTTCAAAAGAAAAACATTAGCCGCTAGAGATTCTTGATAAATCACATCAGTTGTGTGGAGCCGTACTATTGGATTAAATAATATAGTGGTGAGAAGCAGAACACATCAAACACAAATAATTAGTTCTCTTCTCAAACATTTATTTTGGCTTATAGTTGTAGGTGTAGGAACTAGTGTCCCCTACCAAGATTGAGGAAAGGAGCGTGTGCAGGTGGGAAGCTGGGGATGCACCGCAGGAACTGGGTGCCCTACTTAACGTGCACAGATTGCGTCCATGCCCACTCAGTTAACTGACTGTTGCATGGGAAGCACAGTAGTGAAATTACGTTTTGTGCACCTGTAGGAAGCAGCAAGGATAAGTCAGCCTTCCTCCTAATCCTCGGGGGGCGGGGGGGGAAGGTGATGTACTGGCAACAGAGATGGGGACAATTCACTGTTATTTACAATTAGCTCTCAGCCCTTTTCCCTTCATCCCTAGCTTCAGTTGAGATTGTCGGGCTACTTCTGCTCTCTGTCATGTTTGAGATCTCCGTGGTTAAAGCGAAGCTTGTAGTTCTGCTGGTGATGGTGTAGCTACTGCCCATATCAGACTTGGACTGCTGGAGGAACTCTCATACTCTCACTATTTGGGGTTTTTTTTCTGCTCTTTCTCCCAGACCCAAATACACCAGACTCTTTTATAATCATTTTAGGCCCTTAAATATTTGCCCCATTCAATAAATATGTTCCTAATGCCACTGAGCTGCATTAGCAGCTGAAAGAGCCCTGGCCCTAGCAATTGCAATGCAGAACAATCAGAGCCATGTCACAGACTTACAAAATGTCACACATCTGCCATTGCAAATGAGCCACTATCACACCTTTAAAACAGCTCTTTTGATCTATTCTAATGCACAAATTACGGTGGTTGTCATATCTTATTACTATTATCTTGTGGAAGATTGAAATGTTTTGCTCTCTGATAATTCCTACTAATTTACTTGCCTGAGACACAAAGAAAGAAATTGGGTAGAATGCTATTTTTTTTCCTGCAGTTGCTCAATGTTCTCTCAATGGTATTTAATACACTTTGCTACTGTAATGCATTTTGAAAGATTCAATGCGTGTATTTCCAGGGCAAACTAGGTGACGTAGTTTTCATCTAAAGCCCTCATGGCACTAGTGAACAGTGATGGAGGGACAGACAATACAGTTTGTTGTCACTTAGCTAAGCACAGATCAAGAGGATGGCCGTGATATTTTCGGTGGGGTGCGTAAGGGCTATCCTATGTGGAAAATGAGGTGTTAGATGCAATCCTTCTCAGCCAGTAGTAAAGGTGTCATGACAAAAATGGCTCCAAATCCTGGCTGGTGGCAGTGGCGTAGTGTCACTCCCTGGAGGACAGAGCAGCCCACAGGGTGAGTGATGTGCTATGCTAGTACAATGGGTTTTTTTCAACGTTTTAAAATAAAACAAATACTAATCCTTTGGTTGTTTCAGTCCTTCAGTCTGTCAAATGAACATGAAAGAAAAAAAAATAAATCTGTAACTTGGAGCTGAAGCTCATTCAGCAGGGGGGCAACTTTTACATGACTCAAAAGCAGGATCTTTAAAATGCCTGCACCAGCTGCTAGTGGTCTGTCTAGGATTATCTGAACAAAAAGGCCTTAGAGAAAGCCGCTTGGTCATCCCTTCCATATATTTGGAGGAAAATGCTTCATAAGTGGCATGTTTGCTTGGACCCCTCCGGTGGCTGCAGGCAGGGTATGGTCTTGTAATGGTGCACAGAGGGCTTGGCATCTGCAGGGGAAAAAGTCCATTCGAGGGCAGGGAGTGGAAGGAAAACTACTGGAGTGCTGGGAATGGCACAAAATATCAGTCAATGAGGATTTCTGTCAAGGCAACTATTTCTAGAGAGTATCTGAATATAAATTACACTGCCCAAAATTAATAGACTCCTCAACCACTTTAGTTTATTAACATTCTTGGCGATTGCCCAGAGTTTGAAGTAAGTTTGGTGAATTGCATCGTTCTTATTAACTGGAGAGAATATCTCCTAAGCGTTTTTATTGTCCTTTTAATGTCTGAACCTGAGAATATTATGGCTGTGAAATGAATTATAATGATGTGCTAAACTGGAGTAATCTCAGTCATTTTATTAAGCACTTTGTGAATGAAGCGAAGATCACTGGTGCTGTATTTTCTTTGAATATACTTCCTGGGCCTCTGCAGAATATGTGTGCAGCTCCTCAAGAAACAAGGATGCAAACCATATGATATAGCCTGGGATGCCAGAGTGCGTTTTTAACCTCTTGGTGATGATATGTTACAGCAGTGTCTCCCGAAACACTGAGAAAATCTGCTATAGTTTTATTGTATGTTATTTCTCATACTAAAATGATCTGTCAGTAACTGTAGTTATCCCTTAAGTTATTGTTGCCAAAGAACAGCAGTCTCACTCTGCCGTCTTTATTCCCTGTCCACATACTCTCTTATTGCACGTCCACATATTCCTTCCTGTGGCTCCCAAACAAAAGACCATTTCCGTCGAAGTGAAGTTTGGTACTTTGTTTAAGCTCATGTGATGTTGCTTCTGTATATTTTTCTTTGTAATTAACTATAGGACAGTTACTTTTAGCAACTTTTTTACGTACTGAAATGTTAATATCTAAATGTGGGGAAAAGTAGTTTTTCTGTTTGAAATTCAGTTGAGGCTTTTCAGTTTTATTTTTCACAGTATACCAAGAAGCCAGTTTTTTAGGAATACATAGTCCTGTGGTTCTACAGGATCTGTTATTTTTGTTACTCATTAACTGAATGACAGGTTCTTTGGGGGAAGATGCATATTTTGAGCAGTTATTTACTGAGTTTGGGTCATAAGGCTAAGGCACATCTGTAAGGTGTTGGGATATGGAGGGAGCAGATGCAGTAACAGGTATTGAAGTGAGAAGAGGACGTGGAGAACTGCCATTTTCTCTGCCGTGGCAAAGGAAGGAAATTTGACAGCAACTTTGCTCCATAGTTCTCCACATAGTATAGTGCATTTGATGGCAATCTGAAAATGTACTAGCTCAGGCCCAAAGTTTGATTCCCTTTTATGCAATAACTTGGTAATGCTCAACGTTAAGGACATTCCTGGCAAACAGGTACCTAGAATTTACCACAAAATCTTTTCTTAGTACTGAATTCTCAAATGCAGTGGTTAGTACTGCTTCCTTTTTTTTTTTTTTACCCCCTTACAGGCGTTTGAATACTGCTTTCTGTTTTCTCCTCAGTTTTGAAATCTGATTGATACCACAGGGATAAACACACGTTTTGCATTACAGGCCAGTGTAATACAGGCTGACACTGCAATAATTAACATAGCACAAGGGATAACGTACAGATTTTTTCAGTTACCTTTGAATCTGTGAAAAGTTAGTTTCATTCCATTGCTTTTCACAGGTTTGTAAACACTATTCAATCAGTTATAATTGTACATAAAATCAAAGTGGGAACCACAGAATCAATATCTTGGAAAATAAAGGCACCGAAAAATTTCTGAGCCTGGAAGATCCTAAAAAGAAGCAAAAGACAGTTCTACATATTCATGAGATTTTACAGAAATGAATATCAGAGTGATGAAAAGTATATTTGAGTGTAAAATGCCCGTGTTCATTAATCTCTTTTCAAAAATTCACAGGGCAGCACGTCAGCTTATCAGCTTTTTGAGAAAGGGAGAAGATGTTCTGTCTCTGAGGCCATCTGTGATTGCTCTTTGGTGGGTGCGAGACAGATGCTGCTCAGGTAGGATTCATCAGACAATCATATTTAGAGCTCTGTTAAGTCCATGGTAACTAGGAAAAATTGCAAGGGTTTGGAATTTTTTTATTCTCTCTCTGAGGGATGTATGTTCTGTTTTTATTTCTTGGTTAAAAAACTCCCACCCAAACTATCGTCACTATGAAGAGTTTAACTTTGCTATAGACTTTTGGACCATATTGGATGTTCCAGGACTTGGAGGGTCATCTGGGTGTAAAAAACCAAAGGCAATTCCCAGCAATCTGCCGAAATTTATTAGAGTTCTTGTGATAACAAGGCCATTGGCTGCTGCTTTGGGTGCCATGGAAACAGGCATTGCTGCAAACAGGGAAGGCTGCTTTCAACTCATTCCTATTTCAGAAAAAGAAAAAAAAGAAAAGAAAATAGGCTTTTGTGGAATGACTCGTTTAAAGGACTTTGCCCCTGTCTTTTAGCAGTGCATGTGGCCGTTGCCCTGTCAGAGGGACTGAGGGGTGTCACGGGACTGATTGGTGTCTGCAAGAGATGGACCGCTGGCAGTACTCTTTTGGGGCATTTTTGAGCTTCTGGGCTCTTAGTTTATGAGCAAGTGAAGTATCAAGTAGTAGAGGGTATTTTCAAATTAAGTGCTAATCTCGTCAGAGAATGCTCTCCTGGTTGAAGGATTGCATTGGTTCTGGAAAACTGACTGAAATGCCTCATTTGGCAGAGAGCTATGCCAAGGCTGCTCAGCTACCCCGCTCCCCGAAGCTGCCGGTGCCACGGCATGTCTGCGGCTCACAGGGCATGCGGCTCTGGTGGCAAGTGATCCAAGTCACGCAGCAGTTACTGCTTCGAACGTTCCGACTTCCTCTGTGGCCACTTCTCTGCGGTTGCTTACAGCACGTGCAAACAGGGATATTTAAAATCTGTGTCAAAGTGATACTGTAAATACTGACAGACGCCTCTGAAGTGCTTCCAGGCTCCTGAAAGGAAAACATAATAGCTATACAATGGCACCGTTATTGCTAATAATAAATAAATGGGCATACATGAAATCAAACATGCTTAGAGAGGGGTTTAGCACCCATTCATGCTTCTCTACTAGCGGCAGACGTTGTGTATTCTCTTCCCGTTCGCACTGTATGAACAAACCGAGGAGGTTAATGCATCTCGTGGCATGTTTGGTCCAATTTCATAGCCTGTTTCACAACACTGGCACATACCAAGCTATACCTAGTAGTGGTAGGGAATAACGCAGACATTACGAGTGGTTTGTACATCTTTCACCTTCTCCATTGAAATGTTCAGCTATGGGGAACTTCGTTAAATGATACAGCTGTTTATGCAGCCTGGATAGTACAGAGTGAAAAGCAAGGGAAATTTCTTTTCTCTGATTCAACCTTGGTACTTTCTCCCTGATGCAGCTTGAATGTAGTTTGGGCTTCCTGGATCTACATCTCTTGGGCCAAAACAGTCAATTCCTAATGATCTTCTGTAGGAGATGAGGAGGAGGCAGGAGGGCATTTCAACAGGCACTGATTAGTTGCACTCCTGCAGATTTCATCATTTTAACAATGCTAAAACGTAACAACCCTGAGCACAGGATTGGTAGTGCGCCAGAAGGTCTGAATGGAAGTTGCTTGTGCTACTGTTATTATTATTTCTTAATTTAAAAATAGCTAAAATACACTGAGAAACTTCCAGAGAATGAATTCTTCTGAGTCCCAGTTGTTTGTGGTCTAGCTCATTTCTTGGCTGATGGAGCCAGGCTTATCCAGAAGGCATGGGAGATGACTATCACCCTAAAGGGGGAGGGATAGAAAAACACTGACATCACCATGAACTCTTGCATTTGTTTCTGTGCTCAGATATCCCAAATTTTAGATCTTTTTGTGTGTTTCAGTGCTAGCTCTTCCTATTCTTAGTAAAACATCATTACGAGTAATTTCTCACTCCAAAAATAATTGATGGGAATCAGCATAATGGTTTTATCATTTGAAGCATGGTAAATGAGTTGTGCAGCAACAGCGTTCAGAGAGTATTTGTTAGAATTGTTGTCATAGAGATCCTATGATTGCTGCAATAAATGTATAAGAATCCATGAGACAATTTAAGTGGTAAGCTTTATAACTCAAATATAACAGCTGGAGATTTCCATTTTAAGTTTCCTCAGCTTTCTTTGCTGGGTAGGAGGCAAGGATTTTCCCTCAAAACACAGAGAATGAAATTAGATAGATTAATGTGAGAGTTTTGTAAGATCTTACATGATAACAGTCATCTTAAAATATTGTGGAGTTGATAATGATCACATATTTATATAATGTGAAAAATTCTAGATTTTTCTCTGAACTGTGCATGTATTGTTTGTTCTTCATGTTATTCAGTAATACAGTCATTTGTTTTGCTTAAGCTGATGTTTTTCCAGTTTCTTTACATTTGACTCTTACTGTTTCTGTGCTTACGTGAGGATGAAGCCAAGGAGACAGATAGTCTGGAGCAACACATCCTTGCACACCATGCTTTATCCATTTATTTCTATTTTCTGTGATTTTCAAGGTATATTGGAAAATAATTTAAATAAATTGGCACACAGAGCTGTATTACAAACCTTGAAGAAAACCTAAATAACATTAGCAGGTAGTAGAAAAAAGTATTTTGGAAATTATTACGTGTCTGTCAAGATGCACACTGTAGAGTCTTCAGCTGATTAGCAGCTTTCTGGCCCAGTGGAAGTCAGTTGCACAGAAAACCTTGAAGGCAAATCATAGGAGGTAATGCGGAAAACCTTATCTTTTTTAGGATATGGAGAAAGTTTCTGGAGCACCGTAGTATTTATTTACTGATAACTGCCAAGGTTGGTTGCTTACTTATTAGCCCTCCCAAGTCTAGATGATTGTGGGAATAAAGATGTGGGTTAATGGTGGTGTAATGGCAGACTGACACTGTCTTTTTTGGTTGTCTATCAAATGCGGTGCTGCCTTATCCAAACAATTAAGGTAGGAAAAAACATGCCATACTTTGCTTAAACACGTACTAATAATTAGTGCCTACTAAATGGAGTGCTAAAATACATCTGCAGTAGAAGGAAAAGCTGTGATCACTTTTCTCGGGCTGCAAAGGCTAAAAAGGAAAAAAAGAAATCCCTGCCATGAGTAAGCTGCTTGCTGTAATAGCCGGTTGACATGGCGTTTTCCAGCTGAGGCAGAAGTTAGGGATTTGTTATATGCTCCGTCAACTGCATGCATAGTACAGATGGACAGACAAAGAAAGATAGGCTCTGCTCAGCCTTAACTGGAAGGTAACACGGTCCTCCACAAGATTTCTTTGTCCCATGATAGGAAACCTAAAACTGATTGTCAGAATGAAGTCTGTCCTAGCACCTCTGTAAGGACGGAGTAGCCCCTTCATGGATGCAGTGCTGCAGGTGGGAACTGAAGCTGATGTGCAGTATCCGTGGGCCTTTCCTACTTAGAGGATCACTGAGGGAAAAAAAAAATAGAATATCACAAACCCTTGCTGTAGCTTGGGGAGCTCTCTGCTGTCCGACACAAACAGTCTATATCAATTTTAAGATTGCAAGTGGCGATTCAGGCAATAAATGAGGGGAGACTCATAAAGGCAAGGACGCTTGTTTCTTGTAAAGATGTGATTACCAAACCCAGTGGGCTAAATCATGCTTATCTGAGGGGGGAAAGAGCATGGAGGGAGGACACAGCACCTGTGGAAACTAGTTTGTTCCTCTCTCTTGGACAACATCTGTTGTTACTATATAAATATCATATATGCAGCTGGAGCCACACAACTCACTACTGCACATCCCTTTGTGTTAGAAAGGGGCAACATCTTCACTTGGGTGTAACTAAAATTTGAGTTTCACCTACTATATTGTGTGAATATGAAATAAAGAAACTCCTGGGTTTGTGGTTAGGAGATGTATTTTGTTGCAAGGAGTTTGAGGGAATTATTTCCTTCCCTTTCTTGTTTCTGTCTTTTCACTACCATGACCTCAGTCCCTGCTAGTAGGATGGCCAGGAGAGAGGAGCACTGAGTCCTCAGTTTATTTCCGTAGGAAGTAAGAATTGCCCTATAAAATTTGGCAGGAAAACTGCTTTTCTTCTATTTCTTAGTGAGAGGATTGCAAGTATGTGTACCAGAATGACAGCAACAGGGGGAAATGATGCAGGGTTTTCCTGCTGTATGTTACAATGCTATCGTCCAAGAGGTGCAGTCAAGCTCTGCTTTGGGGATTGATGCTGTCACGTGAAGCGCTTGTTAGATCTGTTTCAGTTTGCTCCTCCTGCCAGCAGCCGTGTTACTCTACTGTGGTGTCTAAGACAAAGCACAAGAAATACTAACTTCAGCGCGTGTGTTCGAGGCAAACTCTTGAAGGAAGAGCAAAAGCAACTGCAGCTCAGCCCTTGCCCAAGTGGTGCAGATTAATGGGTTCTGGGTTAGCACAGTTCCGCTGTATTGATATGCTTTCTTATAAAGTGCTGTTCAACCACAGAATATTTTTAGGAGACTGACCAAATGACATGATAAAAGCAGAAACTGGGATATCTGCACACACACCTAGCTACGAATTTAATCACACCAGATGAGAGCTTTTTATTTTTAAAAATTTATGAATAGTTGCATTTTTTTTCTTCTCTTTTTTCTTTCTTTTTGGCTTTCCTCGCATCAGAAAGTCTTGTTCTGGAAGTGATTTGTTTTATCTTAGCATGAAGAATCTCTGGATACTTCATATCTTGGCACTTTTACGATATTCTGGAACTCCATTAAGTTGTTTCATTTTTTTCCTGCAAACTCAAGTGTGCGGTTGCACAAAGAAGCAAAATACTTGCCTTTCATTTGAAATATTTTTCACCTAACTCACATCACAGCATGTTAACCTTCCAATAATCTCATTAAAGTTTGACGTAACTTCTCCAGGTAGCGTGTCATGGTCTCCTTTGAAAATTTTAGCCACATTAAATGACTTGGTGACCCAGTTGAATCACTTCTTTATATTTCGTTAGTTGGAATTTACAGCGTCTCAGTTAAAAACTGTGGTATAACAAGACCATTGAGATAAGTGCAAGTTTTCAATAATGGCATCATTAGCAAGATTCAAAAAAAATCCCTATCATGGGTATTGTTCTTGTTTCCTTTCTTGATTTTCTTAGGATTTGGCCAATTCCTAAGAAAAAGATCTGAAAGGAAAATTCACTTCCTTCAAAACTCTTAAGGGTTTGATATATATGTTAACAAATTCTTGAAATAGTTCCATTTCATCTGACCTTTGCCTGAAGGTACATGTCCAAGAACAGGAGACTTTCGATCCAGTCACACCCATGCTACTTTTCTTTGAGGAGCACACCTCACCAGCAGGTTGCTGACCAGTGCCATCCTGCCCATCTCCTCTGGTGCTGGGCTCCCACACGGCAAAGACGGCAACAAGCAGAGCGCTGGCGAAGGAGTCAGATGGAGCCTGATCCTGCAGCCCACTTGTTTGGACAGCAGCTGGGATGGACGGGCTTAGGTTTTGTTCCCCATTCCCACAGCTATTTTGGTTCTTCGTCTCTGCTGACTGGTTAATAAAAAATGCATAACTAGGCTCCACATACATCTGCCTATTATTTAAAACTAAAATAGCAATTAAAGGGGGAGGGGGGGGGAAACGCTGAGAAGCCTTTGACGTGTTATCGTCCTTTACTGCTGGGAGACAATTAACCAAAGTGAACAGGAGCTGTGGGAAGCCAAGTAGCCATCTTTCAAAGTGGCAATCATTGTCACACATTGCAGATGCCATTCCTTTCTTCAGCTGGGATGTTTCATTTATTTCAATTAATGGATGCAGTTGAGCTGAGGAAGTATTTTCTTGTTTCTTTGGTTTTACATTTCTACTGTATTTTTAGTTTTAGATACTTGTCTCATCATTAATATTTCTTACCACAATGTGTCTTCTGTGACAAACAAGGTCATCCCTATCAGCTTACACAAATAGCGATGAATCGTCTATCTTTCTAGGACAGTGTGAGGTACTCAGCCATACCTGTCTGTCTTACCTCTGTTTGTCTTGCCATCTGTCTTCTTGCTGTGTTATAACACCTAATTACCACCTATGGTAATTAATAATGCTGTGGGGTGTCTTATATTATCTATTATTGGTTTCAGTAGGGATAAATCAGCACATTGAACACTAAGGGAATTGTAGTATTTAATGATGAAGAACATAAAACAGGCGCTTACAGTTTTAAAATATTCATAAAATAGAAAGCAGGAACCATAATTTTTAATAGAAGATTTTGTATGGTGAATAAAATTGATATCTTACTGCCTCTTTGTAGAGTACTAACAGGGCCCTGTGTAGCCGGGGGCCGCCACACGTACAGGAGACAGTTCAGTGATCAGTTCACGGTAACTGCCTTGAAGAAATAGTTGATTTATTTTTTAAAAAAAGTTTAATAGTTTGCACGTTTTGACAGTGGGGTTTGGCCTTCTGAAATTGTCAATTTCAAATGTATTGGTCTGTACAAAATTGCAGATTAAAGGTTGAATGCAGTTATTCTCCATGGATAATCTCCATTAGAGCAAAACATTTGATCATCTAAGTTGTAGAGCATGGTTTCTGCAACAAACTCTTTGGATGATCATAAACAAGAGTATTTCTGGTTTAGAAATAAGATTGGTTTCTGCTTTCTTCCAAAAGAATTCATTTTGATGATTAAATAGACCTTTGCTTTTAGACCCCAAAAAGGGGGGGTGGGTGGGGAGAGAAAAAGAAATGGAAACCAAAAAAAAGCAGTACCACACTGGCATCAAAATCCACGCTTTGTGTATATAACAGTCACGGATGCTGGACTACTGATACAGGCTTCTAAGAGATGTGCCCCAGAATTAGTAAAGAAATATACCCAGTGTTTGAAAGAGGACATTCTCCTTCACAGATGTTTCTTTGTGATCACTAACATTGAAAGACATGTTCTTTTGTTACTCCAGACACATTTCAGGAAGAAGCAGTAAGCACTCTAATCAGGCAAATCTAAGAAAGAACATAATACAGGAATAGGTTAGTTGCTGAAATTCTGTTGTTTCTTTAGCAAAACTTCAGGAAAACTTTGCCCTTCACTAGTGCGGTTAAGCTTTCCATGAGAATACTGCAGAAGGATTCCCAATTTTTAGTCCTCAAAAAGCTGAAAATACTGTACTAATTTAATTCCTATACTACTTAGGTTTTCATGAAGGACCAGGTTTCCTATTGTAGAGAGGTATTTCTTTTCAGTTTAGGTCATTTTTTTACAGAAAAAAGGGCTTTCTCATGCTGGGAGCTGTTTTATAAAAGAAAAACTACTTTTTTTCCATCAACTTTTCTAACTCTTTGCAAAAGATGAATTAAATCTGAACCCATCTCAATTACTTGGGGACTGTATTTCATTTTAACTAATCGCAATTCATTACAGTTTTGTAGATTGAGCGTAGGGACTGGCAGTATGACTTCGGACTTCACTGACAGTTATACCTGCAGCTAAGAGTTTCTGAAAGAAAACTGTCTTAAGTAAAAAAGAGGAAAAGATTTTTCCTTTCCTGCCCTGTGTTGCTGTGAATGCAAAATCTTGACAGGGCGGGAGGGAATGGACATAAATTGATTTTCAGGGAATTCCAATTAAAGGATTGTTGGGGTTTAGAGTTTGTGCTTGTGTGATTGTTTGTTTGTTTGTTTTTTACTTTGGGGATGATCAGACACTGGAACAGGTTGCCCAGAGATGTTTTGGAGTCTCCATCCTTGGAGATGTTCAAAACGCAACTGGTCGCAGTCCAGAGCAACCTGCTCTAATTGACTGTGCTCTGAGGGGTGGTTGGACCATATGGTTGCCAAAGATGCCTTCCTACCTCGGCTTTTCCAGGTGCCAGTGAAAATATCGTCAGGAAGAAGGTATGGGACTGCAAATGTCCAAAGTGTGTGTTTACCACATGTATCGTCTGCATCCTGGCCTGATTAGCCAAAAAATGATGAAAAACAAGGGAAGACATTGAGAAAATGTTCCCCAAATTACATATGCTTTCTGCCCTGATGGAGTTCAGTGTTATTTAAATGTCACAAAAAATGATGTGTAGACTATGATAAATATGAGACAGGTGCCCATTTCAGTGAGCTTAAATACCTAAAAGCAAATACTGCTGTCCATTCATTTCTTAAATGTGATTTGAAAGAATTGTGTTGATCTTCCTCAGAATTTACAGTAAAGTAAGTGCAGAAAAAATAGATAGTCCAAAAAGGGGGTGGCTGGGACACAGTATGGCACTTGTTTTTCAAATGTCATGCCTGATTGTTATGTTTTTATTCCATCCTCCTTTGTCATCATTTAATATTTGAGATCATTTTAACCCTGGCTGCAGCTTACTGATGTTTCCCCTCTAGTTCTTTAATGTTACACATAGTCCTTCTCCTCGCCTTTTCCATACCCTGTTGAAGCCTCTTATTGCAGCCTGAGAGAGAGAAATAGAGGTTGTACAAACTTCCCTCTAAGAAAATCGATTGTAAGCAAGAAGCAGAGTGCTACTAGAGGCAAAATGTAAGTCCAGCCTCTTGCAATGGATAGCTAAGTGTATCGATGTGGGTTTTAAGGAGAGCTAGACTGGAGGCTGAAGGCTGTAGCACTAGGAGTGAAGCCTGGTGCCCTGCTGTGCTGGCAATTCTGGGTAAAACGGCTGTGAGGGACCCCTTGCAGAAACAGCTCCTTAGAGTCTTCCTCAGCAATTTTATTCCTGGAGGAAAATGAAGATAGCCTGACCTAGGGCTTCCTTCCCATGGCACTTTTACTTGAAGGCAGAAGGAGCGTGCTGGAGGCATTCAGATGTTCTTTTCTTAATAACTCTCTTCCCTATTTTTGTTTATTACCAGAATGATGAGCCCTGTTAAAGCACCAAGTATAAATCCTTAAAGAAAATGTTCCTTGCGCAAAAATAGCTACAGCAGACGTGATTATTTAAACTTTATCATCAGCAGTCTAAATATGACATTAGCTCTCCCTTCTTGGTGTGCAGAGGCTGGCAGAGCTGGAGTTGCAGCAGTTTATTGGCCTCGGAGTTGGCTTAGACAGTAACAGCTCAGTGTGTGCTTGTGCTGGGTCTCACCACTGGCTGATGGGACTGGGGATACTGAAAATGCCTGATGGTTTTCTGTATACAGCGTGTAACTTGGCGGAGTGTCTGCACGGGCGCAAGGGGCAAAGTTGTTAATAATTCTGGTCAGCTGTCCAAACCATTCTTTTCCTCATGTCTTTCCAGACTTTCTTGGCTGGTGTGTTGCCGTAAACCAAGAGAAAGGGAAAATTCATGGTTCAGGGGAAAATTCAATTGTTATGTCTACTCGTGGGTTACCTCACCTAGAAATAACTTCAATAACTAGAATGATTTATTCATTTTTAAAAGAAAAATGATCTCTTGTTTTAAATCACATATGAAAGAAAAAGGAGAGATGAAATAGAAAGAGAAGGCAGCACTTCTTTTTGCTGTTGATGCGTTTGATGGATGGCTCTCTGAGGATCTGATTGAACTCAGTTTTATACCCACCAAATGAAGATAAATCATTGGTGAAGGGTTTGTGGAGTACCTGCCCAAAATCAATTATGCTCACATGGAGATCTATTAATCTATTTCTTCCTATTCAGTCTACCCAGCCTCTTTTAATGGCTTTTTATCATTCCAAACACAGGTTATCTTTTTTAAGTGGTGGTAGAGTTCCTGGTGGTTTGCATCAAAATCAGAGTTGCCTGTCGTACATGAGGAGTCCTTTCACCCCTTCCCTATGCTCCGCCTAATTACCTTAACTTGGTTTCATACCATTCTCCCAACAAAATTTCTGTAAGAGTCTATAGCAGTAAAATGGTAATATGAATATTGACACCTTTCTGCAGTGGTTTGGTGGTTGTTGTCACCTTTCCTTGTTGGTAACACAGCAGCCTGATGAAGAGTCCTGTATGAAACAGGGAAAAAAAAAATCATGCGTATATAAGGCAGTATACTTGAAAAAATTGAAATGAAAAAGTAATATTCAGGAAACTGTCTCTATTGAATTATTTTCAGGGAAATCCAGTGGAGTTCAGAGCTAGACTGTATTAGATGCTCCCCCTTTTCCCAGGGAAAGATAGTCCATTCATCGTCAATGCCTAATCGAAGATGATGAGGGAGGCAGAGCAAGCACTGAAGTGAGAGTAAATCACAGGAGAACTGAGTCCACACCTTCTAAAATTTTGTCAGCTTTTAGATGATGGGGTCACCTTATGTTTCTAAACCAGAAACATTTTCATGGTGAGCAACTAACTCCACTCCACCTCTTTCCATCTAGTATTTCATCATGTTAACAGTGTAAAAGGTTGTCCACTGATTATGAATATTAGAAGTCAATCAAGCTGGTGGGCAAAGCATTCTGAATGAATAACAAATCCTAGCACAGATAAAAGGTAATTTTCATTATGTCAGTGAATGACTGGCGTTAGAATGACCAAGCAGTTCTGTCTCTAGAGTGAAATATTGGCAGTCAACATCTAGAAATCCTGCCAGTGGACTCCAGCATGGAATGGAAGCATACATTGGTTGGATTCAATGATCTTAAGGGTCTTTTCCAACCTAAATGATTCTATGAAATAAGGGGTATACTGAGATGCTGTATTTATGGGACTAAAAACGTTACTGTGATTTGGCACAGTGAACAGTAATACCGACACTTACTCTGATAATATAAAAAGCAATCTGTCTTCAGATGATTTTCGTGGCTGTGCTTGTAAATTCAAGGAAGGATGCACTATAGCCTCTGAATCCCATGTGAACATAATTCTTGGGAGAATTCCCTGAAGGACAGGAGGCACTGAGGCGTTATTATCTTTGCACTCAACTTCCCATATTTTGCTCCAGGGTTGGATTTCCAGCATGTGTCTGGAAGAACAGCTCTTCAAAGGCTGAACTGTTCAGTCTCTAAAGGCAATGGCTATGTTAAGCAGCCCCTGAGGACAGAGGGAAATCCCCTTAATTTTAAAGGGTGATGTCGTACAGCGCCGTAGGTGGGCTTTCATTCAAACATGCCCACAGGCATTTGTCTGACCAGGACTTCTCTGGTTGTCCTAAAAAAGTGCTTGACATGCTAGTTTTTTCTTTTGGTAGCTGTGTAGAGAATATCAAAAAGAGCTAAGTGGAAGCAGCTGTGATCCTTCTTGCCATAGAGAGTGCATCCAGCCCTATGGCACACCAGAGCTGCTGGCCCTTAGGAATTCTGCCGGACTATATCCTGTAGTTGCATTTGTAAAATGAGGGTCCCTCACAGCCCCCTCTAATCTGTTGAAGTGAATTAGCATCCTCATTCATAGACCCTTAGCAATTATTTCAGCCTTGGACTTGAGCGCCGAGTTCCTGTCAATAAAGCTGGATATACAAGTGCAATACTTTGAGTCTTTAAGAACAGGACATTAGTTTCATGGCTGTGAATTTCATTGACTTTCTAAGCAGAACTGAACTTTTGTCGGTAATTCATTCAAAGCAAGTAGTCAGTGTATAAATCCTTAGTTCTGTGGTAATGCCCATGCATACAAAATTAAACTGGATAAAATCTATAAGCTTGTGGGTGTTTTGGGTGAGTTTCCAGCTTTTATACTCAACCTTTCTCCTGATGGTATTAATAAATGTTTGGGATTGTTGCAGCTGCAGTCACCTTCTCTAACATATTGATTAGTAGTTTATTGACAAAAATTGGTCTCTTTGTTAGTAAGAAACAACACAGTGATTAATAGGTTACATAAGTTATACTGAGTGTACAGCCAGATATTTCAAGAATAAGTGAAACATCCCACACGATCAATAAGATGTAAATCAAAGCAGAATTCTCCAGCTTAGTCTTGATCATCTAGCAGAAAGCGACCCTAGTGTTTTAGGGAAGCACTAACGTATTTTCATTCTGTTGTTGTTGTTGATATTATTATTGCGTGAATTTGCTGAGTGGATTTTCTAGCCTGTAAGCATCAGAGCAACAAAAGTGATTTTCTCAGATTGTATCATCAAGAATTCCTGATTCCAGATAAATCTCATCTGGCAGAGCGAGCACTGAAACTGCCTCCAGTTCTCTAATATGATTCAAGTCAAATCTATGTTTGTCCTGACTTCAGCATGACACAGGAGAAGGAAATCTGTTTTAAATATAGGAAAATTACTTTAGAATACTTTCCATAAGGTAAACTTTATTTAGTATAAGAGACAAGGATTTTTTTTTTTTTGAATGAGTTCACATAGGAAAGGGATGTTAGTGAAACAGGCTATTTTCACGCCTTTCTCAGTCTGTCAGATAATACCACAAAGTCTGTTTTGATTAGATTTCCAGTTTGTTTTCTCAATTTGCAGATATTATTCGGATAAAGAAACTGTTTACTGATGTAGGAATTGAGCTAAACTATCAAACTTGCCCAGCTCCACTCATATTTTTTTACTTTCCTTAACATAGGAAGAAAGAGGCAGGAAGAACAGAAAGGAGTTAGAGCTCACGCAAGAGAAGGAAAAATGAAAGAATACCTTTTTTTTAGCTGAAGCCTGGCTTCAGTGGAGCATTTACTTTCTTAGCACTGGTTAGGGCTGAAAAGGTATATTCATAATAAATTGTGGCCCAGGAAAACTATTTTTTAACTCATTTGGTTTTTAAGGCCTATTTTTCATTTTCGTTTTGGTCTGTGGCAATATATGTATTCAAACCTTTGCACCAGAGTTTCTCCTGTTCCCAATACCATCCCTATTTATGGATAAGGCACTGAATGGATTTCCTTCCCCAAGACTGAATTACAAAAGACTACAATACGGAGTTCAGCAATGATGCTTGGCATTGTGTTTCCAAAACCCGGTACCATTTTTGCTTTCACTGAGCAATATATTCATGTGGTTTTCCCCCTAAATCACTGTGAATGCAGCAGCCACAATACTACACGAGTGAGGGCAGAGAAAACTCATCTGAGATGGCTCGGTGAAGACAGCTTTATTTCTTCTGAGCCATACTGAAGGACTGAAAAAACTCCCACTGACTTAAGCAGAGTAGATGAAGGTCTAAGGTTTGTGCTATGTTCAGGAACTGGTCAATGAAGTGTTTTCAAACTAAGGATGGGAAATATTAGCTGTATGCTGAATGAGCCTTCTGTATTGAAGGATAAAAGGGAAACAATGACACAGAGAATGGGTTTCCAAGAATAGAAACCACTAAAGCCTGTGTATTTTATTTAGCATGGTTTTCTACTAGAAATAACAGAAAATGCAGAGAAGGCGTAAACACCCCACCCCCAAATTCCTGGTTATTTGGCACATGTGGCTCTATGTGAATTTAATAAACCTACACTTACTCGTCTCACTTGGCTACAGTCCTGCCCAGTCCATTTGGGATATATGCATGAAGGCCTCCATAAAATCCTTGCAGAACTTCATTGATCTTCTTCTCATTTCTATTTAATCACTTCTGTTAACTACATGATGATAACTCTCAGATATGGACAGTTGCTGCCTACCTGCCATTAGTCACTGCAAGAATATTGAATGTCTGATCAGCCTTGAGTGTGTATGGCTTAGAGGGCAGAGTGGTATTTGGGGCATTCTTATCTTTCTAGACTCGCTGCTTTTTGCAAGTACCTTTGTCAGCCTGCATTTCAGCCGCAGACAAGGGGTTTTATCCTGTATTTGCTGAAGTCAGTTGGTAAATCTGTTGTCTGGAGTGATGTGAAAGACAACACTTGAGAAAGCTCTGTTGGGTCTAAGGTGGTGCAGCACTGGGTGCATTGTTAGAGCTAATTTTAGTCCAGGCCAAATTGAATCAAAATGGAAATTGGGAATAAAGCAATCCTTCATTCAAAAAAATACTGTGCAGCTCCTCTGACATTTGGTACAAGGATCATACTATAGAAAGCAGAATATTATCTTCCTCCTGTGCATAGGAAACATTCAGCATAACAGGATTTCCTCACAGAGTCTGGATTAAACCCAACATATGGAAGACAGTACAAAGACTTTATAAAACTACCAAGGGGCTGATGTGTTTTCTGAGTGCCATCCAGCATTTCCAATCAAATCAATAACCCCAGCTGTAGCATAACCCACTAAGTGCACTGCCAAGGTGTCCCCTGGGGAGCCACACAGGTGTGCATCACCTGGCTGTGCTGCTGAGGCTGTCATCACCTGCAGCTGGGCATCCTCCCCACCGCCGGCTTGCCCTTGCCTTTCCGCAGCCGAAGAGGGCTTTTCTCCTGCTCAGCCTGCAGGCCACTCGTGTTCTTTGCCCACGCAAGCTCTGCTCCCTCATGGCTGCAGGATGGCAATCGCTTCGCTCTCCGGGCGGGAGCCAGGTAGGAGCCG